>NW_027255597.1:0-20000 GCF_003086295.3 Arachis hypogaea
CAGAAATTCAGGTTCCATGGTTTCTCAATCTCTTTCTCTCACGGCCTTTCTTTCATTTTCTTATGGTTTCGGTTATAAATGAGAAGAAATGAAGAAGATTAAGGATAATAGTGATTTGTGGTGGTTAAGGTTGCGTTAGGTGTCAAGGTTGGATATATACATATTGCATTAAAGCCACGTTTCATGATTAAGGGAATGGTTATATGTATTAAAGGGTTACAAGCCACGTTCCCCTATAATGATGATAATGAATTATTATAAGTGAATAGATATATATATGTTATGTATATATGTAACAAATCTTTCTTTGTTTCTTATATAGATATATAATAAATATATATAGTGGCTTATATGTATAATAATATCCTTCGGCCATTTTTTTTCTTTTTGAACAATAATAATAATATTAATAATAGTAATAATAATATTTATAAAAATTAATTTAGACTGTAACTATCAATATAATTTCTGATAGATAATTTAAAATAATAGAATAAGTCATAATTAAATTAAATTTTATTTTTAAATTCAAAGTATAAAATTTAATTTTAAAAATTCGGGTTGTTATACATGTCACTTTCTTAATTGAAATTAAATCTTTTCCTCTTAATTTAAAGAATTTTTCTCTCCTTCTTACTAATTTTACAACCAAAATATGTCACATGTCACTCTCTCATCTACTTAATATACTAAAACTGAGTTTTCCCCCAACTAATGAAAGTGAGGTGTCGATTCCTCATGAATCCATTTTCCCGCCAAAATGAATGCACTATTTTATCTTCGAAGTTTATTTTATAAAAATATTTTTATTATAATTATACTATAATTAGCATTTAAGTAATAATGCATAATTATATTAATTTAGAAAAATATCTTTGTTATAAATATAATTATATAAAATCAATATTTAATACATTATTAAACTACTTATCAATTATCAATAAAAAATATTTATAATCATTTTAATTATAATAATAATAATAATAATAATAATAATAATAATAATAATAATAATAATAATAATAATAATAATAATAATAATAATATGATAATTATATGGTAATCGCACCAGTTATTAATAACCAATTTATATTTCTCTAAATAAATTTATTTTAAAAAAAATATCTTTATTATAATTATATTACAATATTACAATTAATATTTAATGAATAATACATAATTATACTAATTTAAGAAAAGATCTTTATTATCTATCTATTCTAATTATTTTATTATATAAAAATCGAATTTTTGCGCTTAATGATGGAACTGATGTGGCATGCTCTTGAGGTGTTTCCTTATTTATTTCATTTAATTTGTTAAAGCAAATCAATTATAATGAATTAATTATATCAGTTAATTAATTTGATTAGGCATTCAAATCTCACTATTTATTATAATTTATATGAATTGATTAATTATAATTAATTATATCAATTAATTAATTTGGTTAATTATATTAATTATTTAATTTGATTGGAGTAAATATCAAATTATTTAATAAATAATAAATATGATAACGAAATATATGAATTAATTTAATTAGTTTATTTTTCTCAATACCATCTATTTATACAAGATCAAATATTTTTTACTTATTCGCTCTTTTTTCTCTCTTTCTCTCCCTCGCTCTCTCTTCTTCTCTTTCTCTCTCTCATGTTTAAGGTATAATTTTTATAATTTATTTATTTTTTGTTTTTTTATCTTTATTTATATATATATATATATATTTTTTTTAAATTTTTGTTTATTTTAATTGCTTATTATTATGCGCATACTTTTTTTTCTTTTAGCTTCTGATTAACAAAAAAGATATGTCACCTTTACGTTGTTTTTAAATAATCTTACTATAATTTTATTTTGTAATATTCTATTTTGTCATGTGTACTTCAATTCATATATATATATATATTGTCTTTTTTTTTTGTGATTCACAATTAATATATACATTGTTTGTGTATGTGGTTTATATATATATATATATATATATATATATATATATATATATATATATATATATATAATCTTTTTTTTTGTGATTCACAATTAATATCTACATTGTTCGTGTATGTAGTTTATATGTTAATACTTTTATTGATTCTCTTTATTTTTTTTGTGTGTCTCTTTGTTGCTCTTTATTTTAGTTATATTCATTGATTTCTCTGTATTGATGCTCTTTTTATTTGAAATATCGTGATAATTTAGCGTGTATGTTGTGATCCATATGATATTCGTTAATTTGGTGTATCTTTTTATATGATTTATATTATAATGTGTTTAACGAGTTGACTTAAAATTATAATATGATATATAAATTTATAATATGATTTATAATATGCTAAAATATTAGGATATTATCATATAGATATTTTTTTATTTGTCCATTAGATTCAACTATATATAGGATCTTGAAAATTATGCAATTATATAATTAGTTGTTTTTGCATATAATTATTGTATTGATCATTTACATTAGTGAGACTATTTTCATTATTAATATTTATAAATATGCTATTATTTGTATAATTGATTGAATCATCTTATTTGTTTAAATTTAATTCTATTGAATTAATTATTCAAGGTGCATCGCTATTTCTATTTTTAAATTTTTTTAATATTATTTAACAATTCTAATAACATAATAACAATTAAAAAAGACAGAACAAAAAATTTTTTAATGTGAAAATAGAGAAAAAAATAAATTTATTTAATAATTTTTTTAGGATATATATTTTTATAGATAATTATTATAAGGCATGATAAATTATTAAATTCTAAAAATAATTATTAAGGATAAATGATTATTATAATTAAAAATAATGTCAATTTAAATTATACAAATAAATTATGCCAAACATAACAACTTAAAAGGGTTACTTTTGAAAGAATATAGTTTATGATATTTAATTTTTTACTATTTATTAAAAAAAAGCATAATTACTTAACGATATTTATTTTTTAAATTTACTATGTATGCAATTTTATTCTTTTTTTTTTTGGACAAAATTTTACTCATGATAGTAATTCTTCTAATGGTGTAAATGCAGAAAATTATATTTTTACTTTTTGATATAATTAATATATTATTAATAATAAATAGTACTTAACCCCTCATATTTTTAATCAAAGCATTTTGACGATAGTTTCTATTTATAAATATTAATGGATGATTATTTCTTTAAAAATAAAATGCATTATGATTTTAGGTTATTTTATAATTAACAATAATACTTGATTATTTCTTTAAAAATAAATTACATTATGATTTTAGGTTATTTCACAATAATAATTAATGTTCATAATATTGAATTACTCTAAATTTTTTATTTTCTATCGTTAGTAGTTAATCCCAAATTAAAAAGATTATGTTGAATTGTTGAATAGTCCAAGTATAACCGGAGTTAATTTTGTTTATTTGTTTATTAATATAATTGATTGAAAGCATAAATGATAAATAAGACAAGCAAATAATTAAAAAAATAGAATGTTAGTAATTACTTAAAATAGATAACAAAATAAGTTATAGGGTATTACTTTATTTAAATTATTAATAATTAAAAGAATAAAATGTCAGTAATTACTTTTAAAATAGACATTAAATTTAGTTTTATGGTACTAATTTATTTGAGTTGTTAATGAAATTTTATAATTTTCAAATTTATATCTACTCAATTTATGTAATTTATTTTATTCTACTTTAACAAAAAATTGAGACATGCATTTTTAATTATTTATTTAGAAAATATTGCGAAATGAGTTATATCAATTAAAATTAATTATCAATAATTGATATCAATTAATTGATTGTATTATTTTGTAAGATGAATAACGTATAATAAATGTTGTGAAATTAATTATAATAAATTAATAATTAAAAAATAAAAAACTAAAAGAGACTTTTTTATTGTTTTTAATGGCTACACGTTTTTATAATTTCACTTTCTCTTTATCTCTTCCTTTCACATTTATTTTTTTTAATTTATTGAACAAAATCAATTACACTAATTATTTGTATTAATTAATTAAATACTTTTTAATGGGTTATTATAATTGTGTCTTTAGACCATAAATTAAAAATATTATAAAAAATAATTTATAAAAATTGTTGAAAAATAAATATTTTTAAAATGTGTCCTTAAGACACAAATTAACTAAATTATTTTTCAATTTAATGTATTTGCTTCATTCAATTGTATTAATTATAACTAATCAATTATGTAATTTGATTTGATTAGGATAAATATTTTATCATTTAATATTTTATTTGATTCATTAAATTACATTAATCATAACTTCAAATATTTAATTTAATTAGAGTAAATATCAAATTATTTTAATTTTTTTTGATTCATTAAACCAAATTAATTATAACTAATTTAATATTTAATTTGATCGAGATAAATATTAAATTATTTAATAAATAATATATGAAGCAATGAAATAAATGAACTCAATTAATTCAATTTATTATCTTATTATTTTATATATCTCTTTTCTCCCTCTCTATTCTGTACTTCAAGTAAAATATTTATAATTTTTTATTTTTATTTTTTTATCTTAATTTTGCTAATATTTTTCTATATTTTTGTTTTATATTAATTCTTTTTTTTATTTACTTTGATTAATAATTCTTAAGGATATTATTATTTTTTTTAAAGATAATTTAAATTTTTTATAATATTTTTATAAAAGTTAATTAATAGGTTCTTCTTTAAAATATTTTTTTAAATTTTTTTAATAAGATTGTATTTTGATTTTTCTCTTTTATCTTTTGTATTAGTTAATTATATTAATCTTCTATTGCAATATATTTTTTATCTACCCCACACATTATCTTTTCTATCTTCTTTTATTTTTTTAATTGCTATTTTTACTTTACTTTTAACTATTTATTTTACTTTTACTTCTCATATATATATTTATTATAATTCCTCGCAGGTTTTTTTAATTTAAGTAATTTTTTAGGTTATATTTTACTATTGATACTTTTATTTTGTTTAGTGTATTTTTTTTAGTCTGTGTTTAATATAATAATCTGTAAATATCTATTCTATTATATAAAAATTAAGTTTCTGCACTTAATGATAAAATTGTCGTGGCATATTTCTGATGGTGTTTTTTGTTTTATTTCTTTTAACTCATTAAATTCAATTTATTATAATTTTTATCAATCAATTAATTATAATTCAAATTGAATGATTATTTTGTTATGAAATTATTATTTTCTAATCTATTCATGGGCAATACATATATTAATTATAATCACAAATTAAGCTATTTTACATTAAATGACTTATATTGTAAACCCCGCTAAAATCGGTAAATAACTAGCCTATAATTTGAATTTTAATTAGGAAATTAAAAATGCAAAACTAATATCAAAATAGGATAAAACTAATCAAAACGAGAATTTTAATACCAATTTTAAAATTTTGGCCCAAAATCGGACCAAAAGAGTTGAACCAGTTGAACCGGAGCTCAAACTGAATCCTTGGGTCCAACCGGACCCATAACTTAAAGGAGACAGCAGCTCCTTCTTCCCCCATTTCATGCAACGAGACTAAACAGATTGGGGGAGGGAAGAAGAGCTCTCAAACCCTCTTCCACTTTTGATCCACCATAACTCTTCCGTTCGAGCTCCGATCACCGCACCGTTTGCGGCCACGCGTCCAGCGTGTCGAGCTCTACATTTCTGTCAGATTAATTTTATTGGTAAACTTCATTTTCATTTCAGAATCTCTACTCTCCTTTTTTGGTGAAATTAAAACCCTATAGTGAAATCTTGCCCAATTTGGTGTTCTAGGTTCAATTTAGCTTGCCGGGGTTGTTGGGTCTGAGTTGCTACACATATGGGTGAGATAAGAATGTCCTAAACCTTAGCTCAATTTTAATTTCATTAGGTAAAATCTGAATTTGGAGTATATATGTGAATTAGGGGTGAATAGAGACATATATAGGCATTAGAATTAAAAAGTGAATATTTGGAGGCTTATTGGTGATCAAGGCTTGGTTTGTGGCTGGCTTATTTGAGTTTGGAGGGGTTGTGTTCTTGCTTGTGAGGCTGCCTTGGGTGGAATAAAGTGACCGGCCAAGGTATGGTTTAGGTTTCACGCGTTTAATATTTAAGGTGTTGTGAAAACTTAGGCTAGAAGAACCATAGGTTAAGTTGAATTGGTTAATTGCATTAAATGATTAGTCTTGTGATGTTGTTAGAATAAATTGTGGATGAACATGTATTGGAATTTATGAGGTGTTGAAGTTGTTGATTGTGTACTCTTGAAATTGAGCTAGTGATGAAAATTATGATCATGAATTGTTGGTATTGAATTTGTGTTCTTGAAACCATTAATGAATGGTTGATATATGTTAATGGAATTTAATTGTTATATGTTGATAAAGGGTTGATATATGTGATGAAGGGTGGTATAGATGAAGAGTTAATATAAGTAAATGAGGGGTTGTTTATATATGAGGTATATGTTGATATTTATTGATGGTTAAGGTTTGTTGAATTGGTTAAAGGTAATGTTGGTAATGGTTGTTAATGAAATGGGCTGATATGGTATTGATATACAAGTTTTGATGGTAAGGAACATGAGTTTGATGAAAATGAGGTTTGGATGTGAATTGGTAAAAAGTAAATTTTGATGAACTTTGGAAGTCCATAACTTACTCCTCAAATTTTGGATGGAATTGTGATTTGTTGCAAATGAAAGATGGTTTTATGAGCTTTTGAATGATATCAATTTTGTGAACAACGGAATTTTGTGGAGAAAGTTATGGACGTCGAAAGTTTGGTATATAAATGTGTTACAGGATACCAAAAACAGGTTTGCAGCAGCTTTCTGGGCATTCTGCCAATTTTGGAAAAACATCCATCCACGCGTACGCGTGGCATGGCATTTTGACGACGCATGCGCGAGAAGCCATGCGTGCGCGTGTGCGCATGATCACGCGTACGCGTGACTACTGCCTGCTGCAAAATCGGTTTTTGGCTGTTTTAAACCAATTTTCCACTTCTAAACCTCCATTTTCTTCCTTTTAAGACTTAAAGTATGGTACTAGGTCCAGTAGATAAATGAAGCTAGGAAAATAAGAACTTGAGGGTGAAGTAAGAGGTAAATGATGGCTTTTATGAAGAAGATAAGAATATTAAAGAAGTTTAATTCCAAGGCTTGATAATTGATGATGTATTGATAATGAAAATGAAATGGCTTATGAATAATGATATTTGAGATACGAGTTTTTCTGGGTAAGAACCGTGACTTGCCACCATGTGTTTCAGGTTGAATCTCGACACTCTGTTGATCCTACGTCGTAAGGGTGACCGGGCACGTATAAATTCTCGGGTATGGATAGCCCCCATTGAGCGATTACTTGATGTTTAAGTGTGAAATCTATGCATAGGCTCTTGGGGATGTGCGACGGGGGACAGTCAAAGGTATTCGGACTTATCGGGTTGGCTGGATAACCGACAGATGAGCCTCATCAGCCATAGGACATGCATGCATCATGTGCACTTGTTTGTTTTGATTGCTATGCATTTTCTGGGTTTGCCTAATTGAATATATATACTTTCTGCTACCTGTTATACTTGCTACTTGCACTATCTGCTTATTACCTGTGCGTGAACTTATTTGGTTGCTTGTCTCTGCTGAAGTTTGGATGTCGGAGGGACGGAGGAAAAGGTGAAGTGGCTTGGTGTTATGTTAGGTTTTAAGTGAGATAAGAACTTATTTTGGTGTTTTGATGTATTTTGGGATATCTATGTATGTATATATATATATATATATATATCCTCCGGTCAGCCTTAGCTTTGCAGGTTGAGTCAGGAGCTAGTTATGCTATTTTATTGGCTTTCCTTTTCTCTTGGTTTGTCTTTATCAATACCTTTTAGGTTTCTTAGCACGCAAGTAATCCTATTCCTTGAGCGTTGCGCTTTTTATTTCGCGATCTTGTTTTACCCATTTTTCAAGACTCCCCGTATATTATCTTTTTTCACTATTATATATATATATATATATATATATATATATATATATATATATATATATATATATATATATTTTATTGTTTAGAGGTCCGTAACACCACACTACCTCTATTCTACGACTTAAGCGTAAAACTCTGTGTAGTAGGGTGTTACATATATAATGGTCATCTCATTTATTATCATAAATGCTGAATTAAATAAGTCATTATTACTTTTGATTTAAAATTAAATGAGAAAAAAACCAGAGATACTATTTTATTTGGCTTTAGGGTTTAATAGGTGTCACACTCAGATATAAATAGTGACTTTTGAATTTTGGCCTCCAACACATCAAAGCCACATCCGTAACTCTTTTTCCATAAAAAGAATTGAGATTCAACTCTATCAGGGATACAGAAGGTTTTCAAAGAACAAGGGAATGGTATGAATTTGCACGAATTCTAAATATTTAAACTTACAATGTTGTTTCAATTGGTTGTCGTTACGAGAATGACTCTAATCTATACATGTCTAAGGAGTAGAATAGAATAAATATTATTTAAGTAATTTATTTCTAATATTGGTATTTGATTAAATTAGTTTTAGAGAAATTTAAATTGTTGACTCAATTTATATATTATGACTATTCTTTTTGAATATATTATTTTTACATTTTTAATATAAATTTTTTCTAATTTTTAAGTTTATTTTCTTTCTTGGATATATGTATCACCTTTTTTCTCATTTTATATTTTGGATTAGTAATGTAATTATTAAGAGAAATGTATTTAAAAAAAATTAAAACATCACTATTTAAAAAAAAAGAAAAGATACGTTAAAAAAAAGAAAAATAAAAAATTAAAACATCACTATTAGAAAAAAAAACAATTAATGTAACACCCTACCACACAAAGCTTTACGCTTAAGTCGTAAAACAAAGGTGATGTGGTATTACGACCTCTAAAATAAAATAAGTACATATAATAGCAGAAGAGTTATAATATGCTAGGAGCCTTGAAGGATAGGGAAAATAAAAATCGCGAGATAAAAGCGCAACGCTCAAGGAACGAGTTAACTTGCATGCTAAGAAAACTGTAACTGTCAAACATAAGATAACAGAAGTAGGAATAGAGTGCCAAAGATACAAAATATCAAGCTCCTAACTCAGCCTGCGAAGTCAAGACTGGCCGGAGAATATTTACACATATATATACATACATATCCAAAACCCAAAAGTACATATACACAATCCTGCCTCTCCATAAACCTCTAAGAGGATCAAAAAGAATAAGTCATGCGGAGAGAAAACTAAGTACATATATATACATCATAGCATAACAAAATATCCCAGTAACCACTCCGCTTCAAGAGTCCAGACGCCTAACGAGATGCCTCTCGACCTGCATCTGAAAATTAACAACATAGTATGGAATGAGAACCGGAGGTTCTCAGTATGGTAAAGGTGCCACACACATAATATATAAGGTCCTGGGAATGCCAGAGGCAATCCTAGAACGCCGACACTCAGATTGTAGAGCTTAAAGTATTAAACAGAAGCCATAAAAGGTGGTTTCCTAGAAATATTTAATCCTAACTTAACTTAACCTTAAATCTAAGTCCTATACTGCCATTCCTCCATACCTCCAATTCCATCATGCATTTTCACAGACAAATAAACAGATAAAGGCAAACACAAGAAAGTTACAACTACTGCAGGTAACAAATACACATTTAGCATGGCAAATACAGATAGGCACACCCAATTAGAGCACAAGCAAGTAATTCAAGTAATATGCATATGATGCATGCCTGTCCTATGGCTGATGAGGCTCATCTGTCGGTTATCCAGCCAACCCGACAAGTCTGAATTGTCCTTAGACTGTCCCCCGACGTGCATCCCCAAGAGTCTATGCATAGATTTTTCTCAAATAATCAATATTGCTCAATGGGGGTAACATTCCCAGGAATTTATGTAGTGCCCGGTCACACTTACGTCGTAGGGTCAACAGAGTATCGAGTTTTCAACCTGGTACACGTGGTGGCAAGCCACGGCACTTAATCCAGGGAATCTCGTATCTCAGATTATTCAAATTCATAAGCCATATAAATAATTCAATTATAATTCATCAACATCCACATCATTCCCAATTGCATCTCATTCATCATCATACATTAAACATATTCAATCCTTATCCTTCATTATATCACCTCCCATTCCATCCATCAATAGTTTCAATTCAAAACATAATTCATTCTTTTCTAAGAATCAAACTTCAAACTTAAAACATACTCACTATCTTAATAACTCAAAATCAAACCATATAACCTTTAAATCTAAATCTCTTTTAAATAATCATCTAAATAAAATCTCTAATTTTTTATAAAATTTCGGCAGCATCTCCTCTAAAACTCGGACTTTGCCACCCTTTTCGGGTCCAAACCTGCTTTCTTTTCAATTCAACATACCCTTCCTCATCATCATAACAATCACCACAATAAATCTACTTCAAATCAACAATTAAACTCATACAATATTCAAATCCAACAACCAAAATTCAACTAAGGATCATAGTTCACAAATCCTAGGCTTTTAACACAAAATACCTCATTATCACAACAACCTCCACAATAGTTATACCTCAAATCAATAATTCACCAAATCATTAGTTAATCAACAATAACATTCAACCATAATTCTCTCCAAATTAACATAACAACATTCACCATCCAAAATTAAAAACTAATTATCCAATAAACTTCAACCAAATATATTCATCGATAAATTACTAAACATTAAACATACACCTGCATTCCAACTTATCCAATGGTCATCTAGCCTAAGTTTTCACAGAACATTATATATTAAATGCAAGAAACCTAAGCCATACCTTAGCCGATTTCCACGTAACGACCAAAGCTATTATTCAAAACCAAAACAGCCCTCAAAACTCAACTAATCCGCTTCCTCCAAGTTCCAGTATTCACAATTTCAAGCTCCAATTATTTATTTTCAACCTAATACACATTCATAATACTTATATACCCAATTTAATACTCAAAGCTCAAATTTAATGAAATTAAAATAGAATTATCGTATCCTCACCTTACCCAAGCTTCACATAAGCAAGAGTGAACGTTTCTCTCAAGCTAATTGGATCCTAAAACATCAGAAATCAAAGAAATTCAATATTCCCACTTAAAATTCGAAAATTGGGGGAAGATGAAGCTGAGAGTGAAATAGCAAGTTACCTATGAAATTGTTCCGGTAGAAATGTAGAGCTCGACGCGGTGAACGCGTGGTCGCAAACGGTGCGGCGATCGGAGCTCGAACGGAGGAATTACGGGATTTGGAACTTTGCCGTAAAGGTTCGGCGTTCCTTTCCTCTCCCTGGAGCTCAGCTGCGTCCTTGAGGAAATGAGGGAAAAAGAGCCCGTGGCTCTTTTTAATGGGCTGGTCCGGTTGGACTGATAGCCCGGTTCGGGTCCGGTTCAACCGGTTCGGTCCTTTCGGTCCATTCTTGGACCGTTTTCTTCAAAATTAGTGTCAAAATTCTCGTTTCGATGAGCTCTACCCTATTTTGATATAATATTCGCAGTTCTAATCCTCCTTATTAAAAAATAATTTATTAACTAATTATCTACTAATTTAACCGGGGTTTACATTCTACCCACCTAATAAAGAATTTTGCCCTCAAAATTCAAATATAGTTACCTGAAAAGAGATGTGGATAGTCCTTTCGCATATCTGATTCGAGTTCCCAGGTATGTTCCTCGATACCAGCTCGTCTCCAAGCTACTTTTACCAATGATACTTCCCTTCCTCGTAATCGTTTAACACTGGTGTCATCAATCCTCACCGGAATTACTGGGAGTGTTAGATCTTCTCTCACTTGAATTGGTTCTGGTTCTAGAACATGACTTGCATCAGGAGTATACTTCCGAAGCTGTGATACATGAAATACATCGTGCAAATTCGAAAGGTATGGCGGTAAGGCAATTCTATAAGCCACTGGTCCAATTCTTTTCAGAATCTCAAACGGTCCAATATAATGGGGATTCAGTTTCTTGGTCTTAATAGCTCTTCCCACTCCAGTGGTTGGTGTAACTTTCAAAAAGACATGTTCTCCTTCTTCGAACTCCAAAGGCTTTCGCCTCTGGTCAGCATAGCTCTTTTGGCGGCTTTGGGCTATAAGCATTCGACTACGAATCTTCTTTATCTGCTCAGTCGTTTCGGCTATCATCTCAGGCCCTAATAAACTCCTTTCTCCAGTTTCATACCAACACAATGGAGATTGACATTTCCTGCCATACAGAGCCTCATATGGAGCCATTCCGATGCTCGCATGATAGCTATTATTATAAGCAAACTCTACTAATGGCATATACCGGTCCCAGCTCGCCGGTTGGTCCAAAACACAAGCTCTTAGCATATCTTCCAAGGTCTGAATAGTTCTTTCTGACTGACCATCTGTCTGAGGGTGATACGCAGTACTCAAGCTTAACTGAGTCCCAAATGCACGCTGAAAAGCTCCCCAGAACCTTGATGTGAAACGAGGATCTCTGTCAGATATGATAGTAGAAGGCACACCATGCAACCTGACAATCTTTTGATATACATTCGAGCCAATTCCTCCATTGTGCAACTTATTCGGATAGGAAGAAAGTGAGCTGATTTTGTCAGTCGATCCACAACCACCCAAATAGCGTCACAACCAGATCGGGTTCTAGGCAAACCTATCACAAAATCCATTGCGATACTCTCCCATTTCCATTGTGGAATCTCCAAAGGCTGAAGGGTCCCTGATGGTCTCTGATGCTCAATCTTAACCTTCTGACACGTTAAACATTTAGATACATGCAATGCCACATCATTCTTCATACCTGGCCACCAGAACATCGCTTTCAGATCCTGATACATTTTAGTCTCCCTGGGTGAATTGAAAACCCGCTCTTGTGAGCTTCCTTCAAGATACTTTGTCGTAGGTCTCCAACATCAGGCACAATAATCCGGTTCTTGAACCTCCATAAACCATCCTGACCTTTTGACATTCTCCACTGTTTTCCCTGTTCAACTGCTGGTAATACCTTACGTAACGCTTCACTATCTTGATGAGCCTTCAGAAGTTCTGATTTAAAATCACTTGAAATCTGTAACTGACTCAAACACAAAATTCCAAATTCTTCTCTAACTCCCAAATTCAAACCTTGAAATGCCTTTAGTAACTCTTCCTCCCGTAGCATCATCCAAGCTGCATATAAAGACTTCCGACTCAAAGCGTCCGCCACAACGTTCGCTTTTCCTGGATGATAATTCAATTCAAAATCATAATCTTTCAGAAGCTCCATCCACCTCCTCTGACGCATATTCAACTCTTTCTGCTCAAAAAGATACTTCAAACTCTTATGGTCTGAGAAAACATGAAACTTAACGCCATAGAGGTAGTGCCTCCAAATCTTTAAAGCAAACACAACAGCAGCAAGTTCTAAATCATGTGTCGGGTAGTTCATCTCATGCGGCCTTAACTGCCGTGAGGCGTATGCTACAACATTCTGGTGCTGCATCAAAACACACCCCAACCCTTTCAGAGATGCATCACAATACACTTCAAACGATTCACTTGGTTCAGGTAATACCAATACAGGTGCAGTAGTCAACCTGTGCTTCAATGCCTGGAAACTCTCTTCACATTCCGGAGTCCAGATAAAAGGTGTATCCTTCCTAGTCAACTTAGTTAAAGGTAAGGCGAGCTGTGAAAATCCCTTAATGAATCTGCGATAATACCCTGCCAAACCTAAGAAACTCCTGATCTCTGTCACTGAAGTTGGTCGCTCCCAATTCATCACTGCTTCCACCTTAGCAGGATCCACAGCTATCCCCTGCTTACTCACCACGTGGCCGAGAAACTTCACTTCACTCTTCCAGAACTCACATTTAGATAGCTTAGCATATAACTTCCTGTCTCTCAGAATTTGCAGCACAGTTCGCAAATGATCAGCATGTTCCTCTTCAGTCTTAGAATAAACAAGAATGTCATCAATGAAGACAATAACAAACTTGTCCAGATACGGTCGAAAAATCCTGTTCATATAATCCATAAATACTGCCGGGGCATTAGTTAACCCGAAAGACATCACTGTATACTCATAATGACCATAACGGGTTCTGAAAGCAGTTTTCGGAATATCCTCGTCTCTAACCCTTATCTGATGATATCCGGATCGCAAATCAATCTTAGAAAATACACCGGCACCCTGTAACTGATCCATTAGATCATCGATTCTAGGCAACGGATATTTATTCTTCACAGTGATCTTATTCAATTGCCGATAATCGACACACAGCCGCATACTCCCATCCTTCTTCTTTACCAGTAACACTGGCGCTCCCCACGGAGAAACACTTGGTCGGATAAAATGCTTACCCAACAGATCTTCCAGCTGAGCTTTCAGTTCAGCCATTTCTAAAGGCACATCCTATAAGGAGTAATTGAAATTGGACCGGATCCAGGTACCAACTCAATTGCAAATTCAACCTCTCGGTTAGGTGGGAATTCATTAATATCATCCGGAAATACATCTGGAAATTCACATACAACCGGAATTTGCTCTAAACTCTGATCATCACCTGATACTCCCGCAGTTAATAACATAATACCCTGACATTCGGTTCCAGAACAGTTTACTATCATAGAGTTCAAATAGTAACTATTCACCATAACCGGTGCTTCTGACCCTTCTGGCATAAACTGTACTGACTTCTCAGAACAATCAAGCAAAACATGATTCTTGGATAACCAATCCAATCCCAAAATGAGATCAAGACCAGTCATAGGCAAACAAATCAAATCATGCACAAATTCACGCTGTTGCACTCGAAAAGGAACTTGTGGACATTCTATCCTAGTCACCATAGCTTCATGAGTAGCATTATATACTTTCAAATCATAACCTAGAACCACCATTCTCAATCCTAATTCATGGGCCTTTTCAAATGCAATAAATGAATGACTTGCTCCTGAATCAAATAAAGCATTTAAGATTTTACCAGCCATTTCACAATTACCTCTAATCAGTGTCTCAGATCCCTCAGCACCAATGGTAGAAGTGGTGTATACTCTCCCCGGCTGCTGCACCCTACCAGTCTCATACTTCTTCTTCTCAGGGCAATTACTGGCTATATGCCCGGGCTGTCCACAGGAATAGCACACTCCAAGTCCTAGTCTGCACGGAACTCCAGGATGATACTTTCCGCACTTCTGACAATTTAGATCTTGCTGTGGCTGCTTCCCAAACCTTTTTCCATGACTAGCATTGGTATTCGGCCTTCTGTAATTACCTTGACCCTGAGTCTGCTGTGAAACAAAACCTCCACGTTTGAAATTCCTACCTCTCGGAGCAAAGTTCCTCCCTGAAGGCCTCTGAAAAGGCATCCTCAAACTCCCTTTCTCTGCTGCCGCCTTCCTCACACAATCCTCAGCCACCCTACTCTTATTCACCAATTCAGAAAATACCCTGATCTCCATTGGGGCAACGAAGCTCAGAATATCGCTCCGAAGACCTCCCTCATATTTAATACACTTCCATTCAGCAAAATCTTCAGGCGCACCTTGACAGATACGAGAAAAGCGACATAACTCCTCAAATTTGCTGGTATACTCAGCAACAGTCATTTGTCCCTGCTTTAACTGCATTAATTCAAGTTCCTTGGCATTTCTAGCTGAATTAGGAAAGTATTTCTTATAGAACTCTGTCCGGAAAACCTCCCAAGGAATCGCAGCACCATCAGGCTGCAGGATACGTCGTGTTCCCTGCCACCAATACTGAGCTTCACCTTGCAACTGATAAGTCCCAAATTCAACCCATTGCTCTTCAGGAACCTGTTGTGCCTGTAACGCCCTTTCCATAGCCTGAATCCAATTATCTGCATCAGTTGGATTTGAGGTTCCCCTAAAAGTCGGAGGGCGAACTTTCAGAAATGTAGCAAGTGTCATAGGACTGTCTCCATCATTATTGTTCCCATGATTACCCTGATTTATCTGATTACCCAGTGCCTCAGCTGTTGCCTGCATAGCTGCAGCCATATTTCCCAAGGCAGCCATAAAGTCTACTGGATCAGTCCCTGTGGGTACAGGAGTAACGGTGCCTGTCCTACCTCTACCTCGCCCGCGACTGCGTCCGCGAGTCGACATCTGGTCCCTATACACACCAAACAAGTGATATTAAGTTGATCAGTCTCAATATCGCAGGTCTAATGCTTTAAGTTCCAAATGCATGCTCACAAACGTTTATGCCATATATATCAATCAGATATCCTAATAGCACATAAACACATATACAGAGAATGCACAGAAGCACAATCAGTCCGTCTTTCAGGCTCTATAGGAACGAACTGCTCTGATACCATTAATGTAACACCCTACCACACAAAGCTTTACGCTTAAGTCGTAAAACAAAGGTGATGTGGTATTACGACCTCTAAAATAAAATAAGTACATATAATAGCAGAAGAGTTATAATATGCTAGGAGCCTTGAAGGATAGGGAAAATAAAAATCGCGAGATAAAAGCGCAACGCTCAAGGAACGAGTTAACTTGCATGCTAAGAAAACTGTAACTGTCAAACATAAGATAACAGAAGTAGGAATAGAGTGCCAAAGATACAAAATATCAAGCTCCTAACTCAGCCTGCGAAGTCAAGACTGGCCGGAGAATATTTACACATATATATACATACATATCCAAAACCCAAAAGTACATATACACAATCCTGCCTCTCCATAAACCTCTAAGAGGATCAAAAAGAATAAGTCATGCGGAGAGAAAACTAAGTACATATATATACATCATAGCATAACAAAATATCCCAGTAACCACTCCGCTTCAAGAGTCCAGACGCCTAACGAGATGCCTCTCGACCTGCATCTGAAAATTAACAACATAGTATGGAATGAGAACCGGAGGTTCTCAGTATGGTAAAGGTGCCACACACATAATATATAAGGTTCTGGGAATGCCAGAGGCAATCCTAGAACGCCGACACTCAGATTGTAGAGCTTAAAGTATTAAACAGAAGCCATAAAAGGTGGTTTCCTAGAAATATTTAATCCTAACTTAACTTAACCTTAAATCTAAGTCCTATACTGCCATTCCTCCATACCTCCAATTCCATCATGCATTTTCACAGACAAATAAACAGATAAAGGCAAACACAAGAAAGTTACAACTACTGCAGGTAACAAATACACATTTAGCATGGCAAATACAGATAGGCACACCCAATTAGAGCACAAGCAAGTAATTCAAGTAATATGCATATGATGCATGCCTGTCCTATGGCTGATGAGGCTCATCTGTCGGTTATCCAGCCAACCCGACAAGTCTGAATTGTCCTTAGACTGTCCCCCGACGTGCATCCCCAAGAGTCTATGCATAGATTTTTCTCAAATAATCAATATTGCTCAATGGGGGTAACATTCCCGGGAATTTATGTAGTGCCCGGTCACACTTACGTCGTAGGGTCAACAGAGTATCGAGTTTTCAACCTGGTACACGTGGTGGCAAGCCACGGCACTTAATCCAGGGAATCTCGTATCTCAGATTATTCAAATTCATAAGCCATATAAATAATTCAATTATAATTCATCAACATCCACATCATTCCCAATTGCATCTCATTCATCATCATACATTAAACATATTCAATCCTTATCCTTCATTATATCACCTTCCATTCCATCCATCAATAGTTTCAATTCAAAACATAATTCATTCTTTTCTAAGAATCAAACTTCAAACTTAAAACATACTCACTATCTTAATAACCCAAAATCAAACCATATAACCTTTAAATCTAAATCTCTTTTAAATAATCATCTAAATAAAATCTCTAATTTTTTATAAAATTTCGGCAGCATCTCCTCTAAAACTCGGACTTTGCCACCCTTTTCGGGTCCAAACCTGCTTTCTTTTCAATTCAACATACCCTTCCTCATCATCATAACAATCACCACAATAAATCTACTTCAAATCAACAATTAAACTCATACAATATTCAAATCCAACAACCAAAATTCAACTAAGGATCATAGTTCACAAATCCTAGGCTTTTAACACAAAATACCTCATTATCACAACAACCTCCACAATAGTTATACCTCAAATCAATAATTCACCAAATCATTAGTTAATCAACAATAACATTCAACCATAATTCTCTCCAAATTAACATAACAACATTCACCATCCAAAATTAAAAACTAATTATCCAATAAACTTCAACCAAATATATTCATCGATAAATTACTAAACATTAAACATACACCTGCATTCCAACTTATCCAATGGTCATCTAGCCTAAGTTTTCACAATTTCAAGCTCCAATTATTTATTTTCAACCTAATACACATTCTTAATACATATATACCCAATTTAATACTCAAAGCTCAAATTTAATGAAATTAAAATAGAATTATCGTATCCTCACCTTACCCAAGCTTCACATAAGCAAGAGTGAACGTTTCTCTCAAGCTAATTGGATCCTAAAACATCAGAAATCAAAGAAATTCAATATTCCCACTTAAAATTCGAAAATTGGGGGAAGATGAAGCTGAGAGTGAAATAGCAAGTTACCTATGAAATTGTTCCGGTAGAAATGTAGAGCTCGACGCGGTGAACGCGTGGCCGCAAACGGTGCAGCGATCGGAGCTCGAACGAAGGAATTACGGGATTTGGAACTTTGCCGTAAAGGTTCGGCGTTCCTTTCCTCTCCCTGGAGCTCAGCTGCGTCCTTGAGGAAATGAGGGAAAAAGAGCCCGTGGCTCTTTTTAATGGGCTGGTCCGGTTGGACCGATAGCCCGGTTCGGGTCCGGTTCAACCGGTTCGGTCCTTTCGGTCCATTTTTGGACCGTTTTCTTCAAAATTAGTGTCAAAATTCTCGTTTCGATGAGCTCTACCCTATTTTGATATAATATTCGCATTTCTAATCCTCCTTATTAAAAAATAATTTATTAACTAATTATCTACTAATTTAACCGGGGTTTACAAAATCAAACATATTTTAAAAAATAATTTTTTTTTCTCTAACATCTTTGCATATATTTAAATATTATCACATATCAATATGTCTAACCTTATTTTTAATATGTATTCTCTAACCTTATTTTTAATATATATTCTTAAAATGAATTTAAAAATATTAAAAATACTTAAAAATTTAATTTATATTTTAATATCAATATAATATCATTATAATTATCTAAAAATACTTTATATTTTATAAATGTATCGTGTCTTCGTGTCTTATAAAAATTTAAAATTTGTGTATTTATGTGTCTTATGTCAATATTAGAGTTCGTACATCATAGTTTATAAATATTATTTTCTATCTTAATTAGATGACTATTTGTTATTTGAGGTAGAATAAATTTTAAATTTTTTCTCTAATTTATAAATGTTATTTTCTATCTTAATTAGGTGACCATTTACTATTTGTCCGTACATCATATTTCACTTTATCCTTTAATATTCACAAACACATATATCCTCACTTTACTTTTTAATATTCACAAACACACATTATATCTACATGCACATGAGTAAAGGCCTATACTTCACACATAAACTCAATGATTAAGAAACTATAGTCTCTACTCTCTATGCACTCCATCCATCACACTCTCAACAAATTCAAATAACAAGAAATCTAAAATGTTGTCACAAGTCACAACCTCCATTCTTCTCTTACCATAATATATATTGTCATCAACATTATATTCCCTTCAAATAGATTTTTTATTATTTTTTTATTATTATTTCTCTACACACATTGCATTCATTTTGTTTCTACTTTGCTGAGTAGATTCTCTCGTTCCTTTTCTTTCTACTTGATCTTATATATGCATCAAATAAAATTACGAATGATGAATTCTACACTTAAACAAATTTGATTTTAAATAAGAACGTATTTTTTTTTTCAATTTCTACCAAAAAGTGAGAACAAATTAAAATTATGTAAACCATAAGAAGATAAC
>NW_027255598.1:0-20000 GCF_003086295.3 Arachis hypogaea
ATTTATCTCTTAGCTACCCAATTAGAAAGAGAGAAAGAAGAATTTCATTCAATTCATATGAATTACAATAGAGTTCCTCCCCCTAATAAGTTGGGGTTTAATTGATCATCGCTCTAAGAACACTTGCAGGAAATTTAAATTGCATAAGACTAAATCAAGCTCAATAAGAACAGAGATGTAAAATTGGCAGGAAGGAAACTTGCAGAAGAGAATTGCAAGAAATTGAAACTGCATAAGCTAAACTAAATTCCGTACAACTGAAATGCAAAAGTGTAGAAAGGTAAAAGTGTTTCAGACTATGCTAAGCTCTCTAGAGTCTCTAATCCTGCAAGAGAGCTCTGGAGTCTCTAATCCTCCAGCCTTCTATTCTACTCCTACTCCTATTGTACTGCCAGCCTCTCGAAAAACGTTCTTTATGAAATCAAATTCTCCGCTATTTATACACTATCTAATTCAGTCTTCTAAGTACTTGGATTGGGTTTTTGGCCTTTGTTGATGCAGGTCAGAATGGGACCGTATTGGTACTTCAATGCAGCTTCAGGAGAATGTAGCATTCTTAAAAAGAGCGCAGCGCTCATTCATCGATGCGTACGCATCTCCTGCGCATGCGCGTCCTTGGTCACTAAGTACTCATCACGCGTGATACACGCTGGTGCGTCCCTTGGTAGCGTTCACTTTGAGAACGTAGCATTCTTGCCAAGAACGCTCACCAAGCATACGCGTCCTTCATGCGTACGCGTGGATGTCAAATTATCAACTCCCCGCTTCTTCGCAATCCACACGTATGCGTGCTTCTTCAAAGAAGCTACACCCACATGTACGCGTCCCTCACGCGTATGCTTCAATGGCCAAAGTTGAGTTCCAGATTTTGAAATTATCGCAAGTGTTCTTTGAAAGAGAACGTAGCGTTCTTTTGTAATGAACGTTAATCACAGCCACGTGTATGCGTCATGCACACGTACGCGTGGATCTTCCAAAATCCTTATTCTACGCATGCGTGTCCTGTACATGTATGCGTCGTTAGAGAACGTAGCGTTCTCCAAACGAACGTAGCATTCCTCTGCCCTACTTCTTTCTCTATTTCTTCCTTGCATCTTTTCATCTGTCATCAATCAAACATTCAATCAAAGCCTTGCTAAAATCATCAAATTTTGCATCATTCATAATAATCATATAATTCTTGCATAAATTCATGATAATGCACAATATTAACAATGTTTGATTGAATGAAGACAGGCATGAAATTCTCACTCAAACACTTACTTATTGCCTAAAAATGCATGAAAACCAAGTAAAAATAAATGAAAAAGGCTTGTGAAACTAGCCTAAGATGACTTGTCATCACAACACCACACTTAAATTTTGCTTGTCCCCAAGAAAGCAGCAAAACACAAGGAGAATGAATGGAAACAGAGAGAAGTGTAAGCTCTTATTGGAAGACATTCAATTCTGGTTAATGGGGTTTTCAAGCATGGTATCTTAGAGACTTTTATTCTGTGGCTGAGACATCAACACTCATTTGGATCCTTACTTGAATTACACAAAAAAATGAGACTTATTATTGCTTGGTCCTTAGTTTTTCTTGCTCTCTTTCTTTTGATTAAGATTTATTACTTAGCTGAGGCTTAATGCTATGTTGTAAGATAGCTTTTTAGAATAAGCTTTCAGCCAGCATTCCCACCCCAGTTGGTTCAAGATGCTAGGTGTTGAAACACCACTATGGGCTTACTTGCTCAAGCCTCTCCTTAGCACACACACATCACAGGCATTTAGCTTGTTTTGTTCTTTGAAAACTGATGCCCAGCACCTCTTTGGGTTACTAAATGTTTTGTCTCAAAGTAGCTCTTGATGGTGGAATTTCGGTTGGCAATCTCGGGTTAGTTAACCTAAGTTGCCGGGTGATGAAGCATCCCTTAGAACATAGTTATCCAAGCTTATCTTTGTACAAGAACATCACATGCATATATCTAAATCTCAACCATTGGTGCCCAGCCTTCTTTGTTTCTTTTTGTTTCTTTCTCTTGCATTTTCTTTCTTTTATTCTAGAACTCATTCATTTGTCAAGTCTCATAAAATGTAACTCAAGTTCATATCTCAAAGTTATGCCAACTTCTAGCCTTATTTATAAATCAACTAATGAACCAGCACATACCACCACATAACCTTATTCTGTCTCATATCAAACCAGACCTTTATTCTTTCTCTGTTTTACAATAATTTTTCTTTTATTCAAGCATGGGGAACAATGCAAATAATTCAAGTAAGATGAGATGATAAAAGCACTTAGACTAGCAAGCTTAAAAACAAACAAATAGCAAATGACTCATGACTAATAGGACACTAATCATCAGGGGACACTTGCACTTTCAATTAGCATATTTGAGCTAAGGTCACTCAGAGAATAATACAACTTCTAGGAGTCCATTTGTTTCCTCTGTGTCATCATCATTGTTGGGTTTCATGTCCTTTCTTTGTCCTTCCACATGATGATGTATCTTTTCCTCCAAAAAATTGAATGATTTCCTACAAAGATAATGAAAGTTGCTTCTTCCCCAAGCACTTGAGAAACAGTTAGCATGCATGTATGCTTGTGATTCTCTGAACTTAAGTTGGTGTGGGAACACCAAACTTAGTTCCTTGCCTACTTCTATATGCAGCAGAGTGAATACATGCATGAAACATCAAGTACTTTTATTAAGAAAGTAAACTATGAACTAGAAAACAGCTATGAACTAGAAAACAAACTAGGAACTAGAAAGCAGACTATGAACTAGATAATAAACTAGGAGCTAGAGGGATTGATAATGAAATTTTTGTTTGGTTCAGAATTAATCAAAATAAGAATCAATTCGTTGATAGCATAGTCCAAAGCAACAATGAATTCTCACTATCAAATATTAAATCCAATACAAAATAACCGAGAGTAATTAAACCTCGGGTCGTCTTTCCTAGGAGTTGTAATTAAGTGTCTATTATTGGCTATGTAGAGAAATGGGGGTTGGATGATAGCAATTGGCAAGAATAAGAAATGTAAATGGCAAGAAATTGAAATGCAAGAAGATAACTTGGCATGCAAGAAATTAAAGGTCAAAGCAATTAAAGGTAAGAAAGGGAAATTAAATGCTAAAAAGAACTATTGGCAAGAAGTGGGTAATTAAGGATTCCTATCTTAGTGTGGACCACAAACATGGTAATTGTGTGTGAATTAATCCCAATTAGTCAACCCTATATCGAGGATAAGTCAATTAGGCATAATTAATCTCAGTCCCTAAGTCCTAAGTCAACACTAGTGGGTCACTTAGAGTCAAGGGAATCCAAATTAATTAACAACCCTCACACAATGTAGAATGGACATCCACTACTTAAGTTCATCCAAACCACATAATTTCTCAACCAAGAGTGAAAATAACTAAGCAAAATCCCAACCAAGCATTTTGTCAAACACTTAGTGGGCATGTAAGGAAAGCATGGTAAAATGACAAGAAATAATAAATGCTACAACTACTAAGCAAGGAAAATAAAGATAACAACTCAATGAAGCAGTAAATGACATGAAACATAAAATTGTATTAAATGTAAATTAAAATAACAAGAGTGTGCCCATAAACATAAAAAGCAACAAAATAAGAAATTAACATGATAAACTAAAGAGATTAAGACAATAAAGTAAAGAAAGGTAAAAGAGACTAGATTAAAAAAAGAATTAAAAGTAGCAATTATAAGGAAATTAAACAAAAAACCCTGGGTTCTAGAGAGAAGGGAGAGCTTCTCTCTCTAGAAAATGAACTACATGACTAAACTAAACCCTAATTGCTCCCCCTTCACGTGGAGTGAGGCCTTGTCTAATATAGGAAGAATCAACTTCAGAAGGTCCAAAAACTGGGATCTGGAGGCCAAGAAATTTCTCCCAGCGATTTCCATTAAATGAGTCACGCGCTGGGACGTGTGCGGACGTATAGGTGTGTGCGTCCGCACATATGCTGATTTTCCTCTTGTGCGTACGCACAGGTTGTCGTTCGTACGTACACATGATTTTGTGGCTTTTGTGCATACGCACACCAGGTCGTGAGCACGCACAATCCAATTTGTGCTTCTCCTTTGTTTTCTTCATGTTTTCTCCCATTGTGCATGCTTTTCCATCACTTCTTCCATCCATATTAGCCTTGTAATCGTAAAATCACTCACCAACCACATGAAGGCATCGAATGGAATAAAAGTGAAATGAACTTAGCTATTTTAAGGCCTAAAAAGCATGTTTTCACAATTAAGCACACATCTAAGGAGAATTACAAAACTATGCTATTTAAAGGAATAAGTGTAGGAAAAGTTAATGAAATCCACCCAAATAGAGCAAATAAATATCCTAAAATGTGGATTCATCACATTTCCACACTTAAACAATAGCATGTCCTCATGCTATACCAAAGGAGATGAGAAGGGGAAAGAACATTTATTCCAAAGCAAGTAAACTACCTACATGCAATATACCTAAATGAATGCATCTACTTAGTCAAAATAAATAAATTTCCAAGAATACATATATGATCATAAGGGCTAAAGCAATCTAAACCAAGCCAAATCCATAATTGATTAGAGTTATTGAAAAGTATTAACAACTTGCACGATAAGCAATAATGATGGGTGTTAACACGTAATTAAGCAATTGAACCCTCGCCGGATGTGTATCCGCTCTAATCACTTAAGTGTATAGGGTCATTTTACTCATTTCTCTTCCAATCATGCTTTCTAAGATTCGTCTTTCATCTGACAATCAACACTCATTCGATGTATGCCTACAAGTATCATGAGGACTTTTCATGGTTGTAATGGGGCTAGGGTAATGGTAAGGTTATATATGGTTAAGTGAGCTTGATATTTGTATCTTTGATTAGCCTAAACTCTCACCCAACCTACTTAACAACCTATACAACTCAAAGCAAGCCTAACTACCCATTTCTCACATTTCTCACACACTCATGCATTTTCTCTTTAATCACAATTCATATGCATTTTTATTTCTCAAACTTTGGGGCATTTTGTACCCTTTCTTTCTCTTTTTCTTCTTCTTTTTTTTTTTTGCAAACTAAAATATATATACAAAAGTGACCATGCATATGGTTTAAGCATTTCATGCATGAGTATGTATCAAATTCCCAAGAATTTCAATAAAGTACAAAAACATGCTTATGTGTTCATAACTCAAAAACATGTTCCACAACATATTTCAAGCAAGTTTCAATCAAAAGTTCCAACTCAAATCAATTAGAATGTCAATGCCCTATCAAGAATGTTTTTCTTGGAAAATTTTCATTATATTAACTAAGCTTATTATGTATGCAAAGACATGCAATAAACTAAGAGAAATGCAATTAAGGTACTAACATATATATAGCCTAAGAAGAGAAAATGCAACTAAGAATTCAAAAAGAGGATGAAAGTGTTAGGATTAGAGTATGTCACCCAGGATGGTCGATCGGCGACGACCTCTCCACACTTAAAGGTTTGCACGGTCCTCCGTGCACTCAAAGGTGAGCTAGGGGGGTGAAGTGACTTCAGATGGCCACCTTCAGCTGGTGGATCAATTGGCTGCTGTATGCTTTTTCTCCCGCTTTCCTTGTTGTACATAGTGACTCATCCATGAGAAAGAAAAGATAAGATAATAAGATGAGTGAATGCAAAAATAAGGAAGCAAGGAGTGTTGTAATGAGGTGATACACACTAGAATGAGTGAGTGAAGTAGTTTGTGACATGAAAGACAAGTGTGTGAATTCTAAGTTGTGCACGATTTAGAACACCCACATACTAGCATGGATAATTGAGTCACAAGTATGCAAAATAACTTGCACTTCACTCATCCTAGCGTGCTTGAAATATTTTAAAAAAAGCTTGTAAGTTAAGATAAACAAACAAGTAATCAGAAAGCATAAAAGTATTCAAGCAAAAATCAAGAAATTGTGAATTGGATGATGAAGCAACACCTAATTGACATGAAGTGGAAAACATGGCAAGCATAGTCCACAAAGCTTAAAAAGCTCAAAAAGTGTCATTAGGCAAGCTTATGACCCAATTCCACAATTTTCCATGTTGATGCATCAAATAGGTGACTTAAAGAAAAATAAATCATAACAAGTATTACCCAACAAAAAAATGCATCAGCTAAGAACAAATTGCCTATCTATAGATAACGAAATCCAATACATAGTGGCCAAAACATGCTATTTAGAAATCCAAAAGAAGTTCATGAAGGCAATGCTATGAGTAATTGGTATGCACAAAACTAAACGTGAGGAACTCAATACCAAGCACAATCTATAACCTCGACAAAGATATGCAACAATGATAGCAATAATGATATCAATGATTCAGCAACAATGTCTCAATACAATCAACAAACCAACTCAATCATCCAACACTTAGCATCAAAAATTTAGAATTAAACTAACTAACTAAGCAAATAACTAACTAACAAACTAACTAACTAACTATTAAAGGTGATCATGGTGGGTGGTGAATGGTTGTTGAGGAATGGAAAGAGGAGAGGAGAAGAGAAAAGAAGAGAAGAAGTAGAGAGAAGAAAAGAAAAGAAGTAAAGTGAGATAACAGGAGCGTGCTCACGCACAGGGTTGTGTGTGTGCGCACACTATGAGAAATGGGGAAGGTGTGCGAGCGCACCCGCTATTCGAGCGCTCCTGGCAGAAGAGGGGGTCAGAAGTGTGTGTGCGCACAAAGTCGTGCGCACTGATAAACTACTATTTTATGGTTTATCTTATGCTCAATTAAGTAATTTTTATCAATTCTTTGCTCACTTATTCATATAATTTGCATGGTTTTACAAATCCTTCCTAATTCTTTGATATAATTGAAAATATATTTCCTAGGCCTTTAAACTATCAAATTTAATTACCCTTTATTACCATTCGATGTTGTGATCTGTGTGTTAAGTGTTTTCAACCTCTATTGGGCAGTAATGTCTTAGAGGATGGAAAGGAAACATGCAAAAGTGGAAGGAACGCGAGAAAATGAAGTTTTGAGAAGCTGGAAGCAACGCGTACGCATGGATGACGCGCACGCTTGCCTAGCGCAGAAGACAAGCGACACGTACGCGTGACTGATGCGTACGCATGACAAGGACTTTCACCAAATGACGCGCACGCGTGACCTACGCGTACGCGTGACATGCACCACGTGCAGAAATTTTAGAAAGCGCTGGGAGCAATTTCTGGACTCCTTTTTGGCCCAGTTCCAAGCCCGAGAACACAGAATAGAGGCTGCAGAGTAGAGGGATCAATTATCAATTCACTCATACAACTTTCATTCACATAGATTTAGGTTTTAGATGTAGTTTCTAAAGAGAGAGGCTGTCTTCTCTCTCTAGGTTTTAGGATTTCTCTTAGTTTTAGGTTTATTTCTTCTCAATTCTAGGTTCAATGTTCCTTTAATTTAGTTTCTCTTCTACTTTTATTCGTTCTAGCATTCTAGTTTATTTATTTTCCTTGTTGATTACTTTATGTTGCTGTTTGGTTCATGAATTCTCATGTTAGATTTGATTTTCTATTTAATGCAATTTGAGGTATTTCACGTTTATTACTTCTTTTCTCATTAGTTGTTATTGATTGCTTGCAATTGGTTGCTTAGGTTTTATTATCTCTTATTAATTTCTACGTTTTTATGTTATGCATTCCAAGTGTTTGATAAAATGCTTGGGAAGATTTTAAGTTATATTTTCATATTCTTGGCTTTGGTTGAGTAATTGGAGACTCTTGAGTTATCAAACTCCTTTGTTGATTGATAATTGAAAGTTGCTAATTGATTTGAATTCCACTAACTCTAGTCTCTCTTTAGGAGTTGATTAGGACTTCAGGAATCAAATTGTTTTATCCAGTTGACTTACCTTCATAGTTAGAGGTTGACTAAGTGGGAGTAATGGACAATTCTCATCACAATTGATGATGATAATGAAGATAGGAATTCCAATTATCAATCCTTACTAAGACTTTTCTTAATTATTATTTTATTTCCTTGTTATTTACATTACTTGTTCCTTATTTCAAAACCCAAAAAGATAAAATCCCATAACCAATAATAAGTACACTTCCCTGCAATTCCTTGAGAAACGACCCGAGGTTTAAATACTTCAGTTTAATTTTATTGGGTTTGCTTTAGTGACAACCAAATTTAGTTGTACAAAAGAATTCTTTGTTGGTTTAGAAACTATACTTGCAACGAGACTTCAATTGTGAATTCATTACCAGCAAAAATCCGTTAGTCAAAAAAATTGGTCGCCACCTCTGGCGGATTCTATTTTGGTGAACTATTTCAGACTTTTTATCCTATTTTGCTTTATTTTGTATTTTGCTTTATAATCCTTTTATTCTATTTTTCTTTTAGTACTTGCACATTTCTATATTATTGTACTCTTGTTTATTTTTACTTGGTTGCATGCTACACTTTGGGCTTGTATATATCTTAGATATTTAGCTTGAGTTGCACTTTTAGTCTATTAGTTGTGATATGGAAAAATGTGGATTATTGAGCTTAGTTTATTTTTAGCATATGAGAAATTGATTTGATTGAAATTAGAGAGTGAACTAAAAACTTTTAGTTTTCATAATCACAACATTTCATTTAGTATAAATAGTAATAACTATTGGTCAATTGATAAAATTTTCAAGGAATGTATTTATTTTTAGAAAAGGCAATTATGATTCACATTGATTTGAGTTAAAACCTCTTGGTAACTTGCATGATATATATAATTGGAATATGACTTTTGAGCTAAGAACACACAACCCGTGAGTTTTGAGCCTAATTGCATGGTTACACTATTTAACCATAATATTTTATTCTTGTGTGTTTTCTTCTCTATGATTGTAATTTATATTTTGTTCCATTCTATATGTCCATTGTTTAGTGTATTTGCATGCATATATATGATTGAGGCTATTGATAAACCCCAATTTTGTGGTTTATATTGTGTAGAATTTAGGGGATTTTGTCAATATTTCTCGCACTTATTCACATGAAATGCATGGTTTTGTCTTCACTTCCTAATATTGCTTCATGATGAAAAACATGCCTATTTTGCCTTAAAATTACCATATTTTAATCCTCTTCTATTGCCATTCGATGCCGTAATGTATTTGTTGAGTGATTTTAGGAATTATAGGGTAGGAATGGCCTAGAAGAGAGAAAGAAAGCATGCACAAAAGGGAGGAACATGAAGATTTGAATTTTGAGAAAATCAGCATTGGCGCGCATGTGCACTCCACGCGCACGCGTGGATGAAGATGGCTGGAAGTGGCACGCAAGGATGGACGCATCTGTGTGGATCAGAGGATTCCTATCGACGCGCACGCGCACTTGGCGTGCACGCGTGGATCACAAAAAAGCAATCGGCACGCACGTACGCATGGTGCGCACGCGCGGGAAGCTGCACGTGACCTCATTAAAGGAAATCGTGCCTGGCAATTTCTAAGGCTCATCATGCCCAAATTCAAGCTGTTTCTGCATGGAAAAGACCCAAGGATGCTAGGGGAAAAGGGGGGATGAATCATTTTACACTAACACACAATTTTAGCTAGTTTTTTGGTTCTTTGTTCTTCTAGAGAGAGAAACCCTTGTTCCTCTCTAGATCTAGTTTTAATTTGATCTTCCCTTGTTGAATTCTGAATTGGATCTTGTTAATTACTAGTTTTGATAGTTTAATTTGAATTCCTTAGAATAATTGTGCTTAGATCTTGTGTGAGTTTCATGAATTCTTGTCAATTGTCATTTTATACCCATTTCATGAATGTTGTGAATCTTGACTTGTTGATGTTACATTGATAATTTATATGATTAATTGTGTTATTTGGATGATTGTATGTTGATAATTGTTAGTGGGTACTTGTTTATTTCTATTTAATTACTATTTGGAACATGTCTTTTGTTAATGCTTACCATGTGTTCGATGAATTGTTTACTTTGATTATGGAGTAGTTCTCTTTACTCTTGGCCTAGGCTAAGGAAATTGGGTAAACTTGAGTCATTAGGTCTAATGGATTTGATGATCTGGGAGCCCTTAGTGGTCAATTCGATAGCCATTGACGCTAACCTTCTATTAAGTCAATTAGTAGTGAGGTTAGAACTTATGGGTTGATGTTGACCAAACCATTTGACGTACTTCAAGTATAGAAGTAGACTTAATGAGTTTGGTTCCTCATAATTGTCAAGATATGGTTATTAGACAAGGATGGTGACCCCAATTCCCCTGCCTAGCCAAGAGTTGCTTTTATTATTCATATTTGAAAACCCAAAATTCTTGATTACTTGTCTTAGTTATAGTTACTTGTTTAGTTTAGAATAGAATCATATTGGATGTTACTTTGTTAGTTTGGAATTTCTCATGTCTTGCTTAGTTATTTGAATTATTTTCTTGCCTTTTAAGATTACTTGCTTGTTAAGATTCCCTTTTTATTTTCTTGCTCATAACTTGCAACCCCGGAATTCTAACCAATATTGAAGCACATGTTTGCCCATTCCTTGGGAGACGACCCGAGGTTTGAATACTTCGGTTAATTTTATTGGGGTTAAACTTGTGACAACCAAATCCCTTCTAAATTTGATACTCGGGGATTGTTGTTGGGTAGAGGCTATACTACCAACACGGATTTCATTGAGAAATTCTACTCTGACGAAAATCCTCAGCAATCAAATTTTTTGCACCGTTGCCGGAGAATGGTTGCAATATATTCCTTGATATTGGTTATGTGAATATGTGAATATTGTAGATAGTTTAATTGCTTTCAATACTTAGCTATAATTTAGATTTCTTTTACATTTGTGCTATGACTCTCAAATTTGATGACTCGGTCTCAACCGAATTCTAGCTTAGCCGATTTTGATCCCGAGATTGAAAGAACTTTGTTACATACTCAGCAAGCTAGGCAGTGGTTGGATTATACGGCTAGTATATCGGCCTCTCTTGAGGAACATACCAAATCACTAGGCGGTACCGAGAGTGACTTGGAGTCCGCTACTTCCTATTCTTCTGTTGACACTAATAATACATATTTACATCCTACAGGTGAGCCACACATGGCGGAGCCACGACGGATCACTTTGCATAAGCAAGGAGCTCCGGATATCATACTTCAACCGTTGCAAGCAAGGTATCCTAACCTTGATCCAAACTTTGAATTGAAGAGTAGCTTGATACATCTACTTCCAAAATATCATGGGTTACTGGGTCAAGACCCCATCCAACATCTCCGAGATTTTCAAGTTGCTTGTTCTACGGCTCGAAGGCATGGAGCCGATGAGGTAGCTATCATGGTTTTTGCCTTCCCTTTCTCTCTTGAAGGGCAAGCAAAGACATGGTTTTATTCGCTACCGGATGAGATTGTGACTAATTGAGATTTCTTGAGAAGAGAGTTTCTAGATAAATTCTTTCCACTGGAAAAGACCGACTATATCCGGAAGGAGATTTCGGGCATAATGCAAAGAGACCAAGAGAGTTTGTATGAGTATTGGTCTCGGTTCAAGAGGCTATTAGAATCTTGTCCACACCATGGAATGAACACTCACTTGATCATTAGCTACTTCACCGGAGGTCTTTGTGTGAAAGATAGAAGATTGCTCACCGCTTCTAGTGGTGGTTCCCTTTCAAAAAACAAGACGGAGGGAGAAGCTTGGAATTTGATAAAGGATGTTGCCGAGGCTACACAACATACAAGGGTGAGAAGTAATCCTCTCAAGGGTGTGGTAGAATGATGCTACGATTTTAAGAAATTGCACGATCGGCAAAAATTCCTTCCGGCAAGTGCACCGGTTATCGTCAAGTAAAAACTCACAATAGAGTGAGGTCGAATCCCACAAGGATTGGTTGAGTGAGCAATTCGGATTAGAAGTGTGTTCTAGTTGAGCGGAATCAAGATTTAGATGAGAATTGCGGAATGTAAAATTGCATGAATTAAAGAGCGAGAAGCTAAATTGCTGAAATTAAAAAGGGATCGGGGTGATTGCATGAATTTAATTGCAGAATGTAAAGAGAAGTGATAGATCAGAAATGGGGAATTCATTGGGTTTCAGGAGATATTGAGATCTCCGAATCAAACATTTTTTTTCCCTTCCTCAACCAATGCATTCATTGAATTTTGCTTGGCAATCTTATATGATTGGATCCCAATCCCTTGGCTCACCAATTCTCTCTAAAAACAAACAAATTCCCAATCCCTTGGTTTAAATGTTCATAAGAAGAGATGATGCTCGATCACTGATTATACCACACAGTTTCATGAACCACAATTTGGTAGGATTACATGTCACAATATCCATCCAAACCCCAATCCAATTCACTGTGAGAAAGCTTCTCTAGCATGAATCCTCCATTCCTTTCCCAAGGTTCCGAAGGATTCCAATTATGGATAGTTTCTTTCCCAAGACAACTAACCAATGGAATTAGATCGAGAAGCTTTCTAACAAAATTCAAGAGAAAAGGTTGAAGAAGAAGATAAAAACTATTATTGATTCATTGAATTACAATAGAGCTCCCTAACCCAATGAAAGGGGGTTTAGTGAGTCATAGCTCTGAATTCAAAAAGTATGAAAACTAGAAAGAGTGATCCCCAAAATTCCCCCGAGTTCCAACCAACTTAAATTCTATCCTATTTATACACTTTCTAAATTGAGCTTCTGTTGTGTTTCTTGGGCTTTGAGGCCTTTCCTTGATTTCCTTTTGCTTTGGGTTTATGATCCATAATCCTGATGAGGCTGCTGATCCAATTCTGTAACATTCATTGAGCCAACTTAGTGATAATCAAGTAATGACACATGACTCAACAATTTGAAATTCCAGACTCATCAATTCTTCAGGCCCAATCCCATAAACCATGATATTCAATTGGGTTTCATACCAGAGTACGTTTAAGTTAATGTTTGTGCTCAAATGCTAACTTAAACTGCAATATCTTTGGCCCAGAAACCTTTTCAATTAGTGGCGTTTAAGTTGCAGTTTAAGCTTAAACTGCAACTTAAACGTTGGACACTCCTGGAGGTGGTATAATTCAAGCACGTTTAAGCTTCAGTTTAAGGTTAAACTGAAGCTTAAACGTGGAAATGGAAGAAGGCAAGTCTGGAGTGTGGAGTTGTCGAACATGTTTAAGCTTCAATTTAAGGTTAAACTGAAGCTTAAACGTGGAAATGGAAGAAGGCAAGTCTGGAGTGTGGATTGTCGAACACGTTTAAGCTTCAGTTTAAGGTTAAACTGAAGCTTAAACGTGGAAATGAAGAAAGCAACCCTGGAGGAGAATGGTCGAACACGTTTAAGCTCCAGTTTAAGCTTAAACTGGAGCTTAAACGTGGAAATGGCTCCCTGGTGCATTTCTCATTTCTGGCGTTTAACTTCCAGTTTAAGGTTAAACTGGAGGTTAAACGCCACTTTCAGCTTTTCCTCAGCTTTCATGATTTTGGCGTTTAAGCTCTAGTTTAAGCTTAAACTGGAGCTTAAACGCTACTGATAGTTCCCAGCATTATATGGCTTGGTAGTTTGAGTTCCAGTTTAAGCTTAAACTGGAACTTAAACTCCACATGTGATATTCAAGCTTCCTTTATTGATTTTGTTGCTTCCTTGCCTAGCCTCTTCTTCCCTGAAATCATCCAAACAACTGCATCAAAGTCTTGCAAAATTTCATGAGAAATCTTCCATTCATAGCGTTCAAGTAATATAACTAAAAACTCATGGAATTTGCATCAAAATCATACTGTTTGGATGGTTCATTGCTTTGTTATTCATTTAACGATTCTTGGTTACTTTAAGCTCAAGAAAATGCATAAAACAACTAAAACTAACAGAAAAATGCTAGTGAAACTAGCCTAAGATGCCTTGGCATCACAACACCAAACTTAATGCTTGCTTGTCCCTAAGCAAGTCCTGAGTTATTTGAGAGGAAAGTATGAAACAGAAAGCAATTACATTGGCTATATTAGCAAGCATTTGAAGTTCATCAAAAGGGTTTTATGCAGAAAGTTGCAGCATCACTTTTTCATTCTTATCAGGTAAGATTATCACTTTTTCATTGCATCCATCAAACACTGCTATGGCCTCTTGTTATTCTTATGTCCTTGGCACTTTTCTCTTCTTTGTTTTTCCTTTCTTTTCTTAGAGCTCCTTTGCTCCTTGTTTGCTTAGTGTCATGTGTTGCACAAGCCTTTGGCATTTTCTTTTTCTTATCAGTGCACTACACATATCCACTACAGGCATTTTAGTTCACATTTCTTCTTGAGACATTGGTGCCCAGCACCTCTTTGTGTGACTAAATGTTTTGTATTTAGGTTGCTCTTGATAATGGACTTTTGGTTGATAATCCCGGGTTAGTTAACCCAAGTTACCAAGTGTTGAAACACTCCTCAGAACATATTCATCCAAGCATATCCTTAATACATAAACACCACAGGCATTTGTCTCAGAAGTTCAAACCATTGGTGCCTAGCTTATTTTCTCAAATTTTTTTTTTTTTTTTGCTTTTTGGTTGCCCTTTTTCAGTGGCTTTTTCTTCTTCTTTTTCTTTCTTTTTCATGGCCAAAGACATTTATTCATCAAGATCCATAGACAGTATTCAAACTTCTACACAAAAATGATAATTATACACTCAATTTCCAGTGATCTGACTAAACAATCAAGCATGCATACCACCACTTAATTCTACTTGATTTGTCACTAATTGAGCCAAGCTACTTTTGTTCAAACTTTTCTTTTATTTTTGGAAACAGAACAAGCATGGCAAGCATTTGTTTAAGAAGGTAAAGTTATATCCAAACATCTAGGCATTCACTTTATTCAAAGCAGTAAACAGACACTCATACTAAAAACTTCACATTCTAGAAAGATTCAACAATTACAGTTTAAACCAGAACAAGCATGCTTTTGTTTGCCTTTTAAAGAATGGTCAAGGAACACCACCACCTTGTGAAATTTCTTGTTTTCTCTTTGTTGCCAGGAAACAATTTGATTTCTCCTTCTTCTCCTAGTTGTTGCTTCATGTTCTTTCTCAGATCCTTGTTTCCTTTCCTGCAAAGAGTGATGAAGTTGCTTGCTTCTCAAGCACTTGAGTGGTTAGCTCAACTATGTATGGGCAAGTGTCTGAGTCTTAAGTTGGTGTGTGAACACCAAACTTAGTCTCCTACTTACTCCTCTGCTCTTTGAGTCCTTGAATTCTCCTTGGAATGAAGTTGCTGCTAAGGATTTTAAGCATTCCTGTGATTGCTTAGAATGGTTGTTCCTTTCATATAATTCAAAGGTTATTGTGTTCAGTTGATCTGTGTGGTGGAACACCAAACTTAGAGTCACACATTCCCTTTGAATTATTGATCCACGAATTCATTGTTTGGTGTGAAACACCAAACTTAATTCTTTGCAATGCATAGAAACTACTTCACCTTTTTATTGAAACAAATAAAAGAAACAGCAAGGAGTATTACCTCAGGTTGGGTTGCCTCCCAACAAGCGCTTCTTTAACGTCATTAGCTTGACGGTCAGCTTCCTCAGTTGAGGTGATATTTAACTTTGTCCTTCTCCTCCACATCTCCCAAGTAATGTTTGAGTCTTTGACCATTCACAGTGAAGGTTCGTTGTGACTTTTCTTCCATGATTTCTACTTGTCCATATTGGGAGACCTTGGTGACAAGGAATGGTCCAGACCACCTTGATTTTAGCTTCCCTGGAAATAGCTTCAGCCTAGAATTGTAGAGAAATACTTTTTGTCCTTCTTCAAATTTCCTTGGGGTTATGTTGCTATCATGCTTCTTCTTTGCTCTTCCTTTGTAAATTTTGGCATTCTCATAAGCTTCAGCTCTGAATTCTTCCAACTCTTGAATTTGCAACATCCTTCTTTCTCCAGCAGCTTTGCTGTCCAAGTTCAAGAGTTTCAAGGCTCAGAATGCCTTGTGCTCCAACTCCAGTGGCAAATGGCAAGCTTTTCCATATACTAGTTGGTAAGGATACATTCCAATTGGTGTTTTGAAAGCTGTCCTATATGCCCAAAGAGCATCATCTAGCTTAATCGACCAGTCCTTCCTTGAAGTTCCCACAGTCTTTTCCAGGATTCTTTTGAGTTCCCTATTAGATATTTTGGCTTGCCCACTTGTCTGTGGATGGTATGGTGTGGCTACCTTGTGTTTGACTCCATATTTTAGAAGCAATGCCTTTAATGGTTTGTTGCAGAAGTGGCTTCCTCCATCACTGATGATTGTTCTTGGAACCCCAAAACGGCAAAAAATGTGTTTTCTGAGGAAGTTCATGACTACCTTATTATCATTGGTTGGAGTTGCTATTGCTTCAACCCATTTGGAGACATAGTCTACTGCCACAAGAATGTAATTATTTGAGTATGAGGTGGGAAAGGGTCCCATGAAATCTATCCCCCATACATCAAACAATTCAAGTTCCAGAATGAATTGTTGTGGCATTTCATTTCTTCTTGGCAGGTTCCCCGCTTTCTGGCATTCATGGCAGTGCTTCACTAGTTCCTTTGCATCTTTGAAGATAGTGGGCCAATAAAAACCACACTGCAACACCTTAGCTGCTGTTCTTTCTCCTGCAAAATGTCCTCCATAAGTGGAGCCATGGCAGTCCCATAAGACTTCCCTTCCTTCTTCCTCTGATATGCATCTTCTGAGTATGCCATCCGAACATTTTTTGAACAAGTATGGTTCGTCCCAGATGAAGTATTTGGCATCATTTACCAATTTCTTCCTTTGATGCTTGTTAAATTCCAACGGCAAACTCCCAGTGGCCTTGAAGTTTGCTATGTCTGCAAACCAGGGTGCTTTGTGAATTACCATGAGTTGTTCATCAGGAAAGCACTCATTTATATGTGTGCTTTGTGCGCTTCCTTCTTCACATGGTATCCTTGATAAATGGTCTGCCACCTTGTTCTCTACACCCTTCTTGTCTTTGATTTCAATGTCAAATTCCTGCAACAAAAGAATCCATCTAATAAGTCTTGGTTTGGATTCTTGTTTAGCAAGTAAGTATTTTAAAGCTGAATGATCAGTGAAGACAATGACTTTAGATCCAATGAGATAGGATCTAAATTTGTCAAATGCAAAGACTATTGCCAAGAGTTCTTTTTCAGTGGTTGTGTAATTCCTTTGGTTATCATTCAAGACTTTACTGGCATAATAAATCACATGTACCAAATTGTCTTTCCTTTGTCCTAACACTGCCCCAATAGCAAGGTCTGATGCATCACATATCAGTTCAAAAGGTAAGTTCCAATCAGGTGGGGCAATGATAGGTGCAGAGGAAAGTTTTTGCTTCAAAAGTTCATAGGCTAGCATGCAATTTTTATCAAATACAAAGGGTGTATCAGAGACAAGCAAGTTACCCAAAGGTTTGGCTATTTTAGAAAAGTCTCTAATAAACCTTCTGTAAAAGCCAGCGTGTCCCAAAAAACTCCTAACTGCCTTGACATTACTTGGTGGAGGTAGTTTTTCAATGAGTTCCACCTTAGCTCTGTCCACCTCAATGCCTCTATTAGAGATTTTGTGGCCAAGGACTATTCCTCTGTGACCATGAAATGACACTTTTCCCAGTTTAATACTAGGTTGGTCTCTTGGCATCTCTTAAGCACCAAGGCAAGGTGGTGTAGGCAGCTAGGAAAAGAATCTCCAAACACAGAAAAATCATCCATGAAAACCTCAATAAATTTTTCAATCATGTCTGAAAAGATGGACAGCATGCATCTTTGGAAAGTGGCAGGTGCATTGCACAATCCAAAGGGCATGCGTCTATAAGCAAAAACTCCATATGGACAAACAAATGATGTTTTCTCTTGATCTCTGGATCAACTACTATCTGATTATAGCCTGAGTATCCATCCAGAAAGCAATAGTAAGCATGTCCTACAAGCCTTTCAAGCATCTGATCCATGAATGGGAGTGGGAAATGATCTTTTCTGGTGGCTTCATTGAGCTTCCTGTAGTCTATGCACATCCTCCACCCAGTGACAGTTCTTGTGGGTATGAGTTCGTTCCTCTCATTTGGCACCACAGTTATGCCACCTTTCTTGGGAACTACATGGATGGGACTAACCCATGGGCTATCAGAAATGGGGTAGATTACCCCTGCCTGCCATAACTTCATGACCTCCTTTTGTACCACTTATTTCATGACGGGATTCAATCTTCTCTGAGTTTGAATGGAGGGTCTAGCATCCTCTTCTAACAAGATTTTATGCATGCATATGGATGAACTTATCCCCTTCAAATCAGCTAGGGTCCATCCAATGGCATCTTGATGAGTTTGTAGCACCTTGATCAATTCTTCTTCTGTTCGTGGCTCAGGGCAGAGCTAATGATAACAGGATGGCTCTCATCACTACCCAAGTATGCATACTTGAGATTAGGGGCAATGCTTTGAGCTCGGTTTTGGTGCTTCCTTCTCTTCTTTCACTCTCTCTGGCATGCTTGGCATGGTTGTTTCAGCAGCCTTGATGTCACTAACTTCAATATCCTTGGTGAACTCCTCCTCTGCCACTTCCTTTGTTGTTTCCTCAAAGGTTTCTTGTACTGCAATGTCCACTACATCCACCCTCATGCATTCCTTTAGTGATTCTGATGGATAGCTCATTGCCTTGAATACGTTAAACACCAATTGCTCATCATGCAGTCTAAGAGTGAGTTCACCCTTTTGGACATCTATGATGGCTCCAGCAGTAGCCAGGAAGGGTCTTCCCAGGATTATCGAAGCTTTGGCTTCTTCCTCCATATCTAACACCACAAAATCGGCAGGAAATATAAAATCTTCCACTTTCACCAACAAATCCTCAACTATCCCATGAGGGAATTTAAAAGTTCGATCTGCCAATTGGAGGGCCATTCTTGTTGGTTTGGCTTCCTCAATCTTCATTCTTCTCATCATTGTTAGAGACATCAAATTGATACTGGCCCCTAAGTCACACAAGGCCTTCTCCATCATGACTTCTCCTATGATGCAGGGGATTTGGAAACTGCCTGGATCCTTCAATTTCTGAGGCAATTTGTGTTGAATGATGGCACTACATTCTTCAGTCAACAACACAGTTTCCTCATTTCTCCATCTTCTCTTCTTGGTCATTAATTCCTTTAAGAATTTTGCATAGAGTGGCATTTGCTCTATTGCCTCAGCAAACGGAATGTTGATTTGAAGCTTCTTGAAAATCTCCAAAATCTGGAGAATTGGCCATCCTTTTCACTTTTCATCAAACGTTGAGGATATGGTGCTTTGGGTGTATAAGGCTTCAGGACCTCTTTTTCTTTTTCTTTTGTTGCAGACGGTGTAAAAGATTGTCCCTGTTCCTTGTCTCTCATATTTGCCTTTGCTTCATCCTCTGTGGTTTCCTTTGAGATCTCCTTTAGCTTCTTTCCACTTCTGAGGGTTATGGCCTTACATTCTTCCCTTGCAATAGCCTTGGCAGCATGAGAAACGCTTGGCCCAGGGGTTTGCTTAGACAAATACCCAATTTGATTTTCTAGCTTCTGGATGGCAGCTCCTTGGTTTTGCAAGTTAGAATTTACTTCTTCCTTAAAGGATTTCAATTCAGTTATGTCTTGACCCATGGTTGCAAGCATTCTTTCTATCCTGTTTAATTGATCTTGAAATTGTTGGTTCGGATTAGGTTGGGCAGGTTGATTATTTTGGCCATGATATGGTGGTTGGGAGTAAGTGTTTTGTGTGGCTTGGTATGATCTTTGGTTGGAGTTTTGGTATGTGGAATTGTTATGTTGGTTGGGTGTAAGGTTGTGGTTTTGTGGTTGGGTTTGCTGGTTTCCCCACCCAAAGTTTGGGTGGTTTTTCCAGCCTGGGTTGTAAGTGTTGGAATGTGGATCATATGGTTGCCTTTGTTGATTTCCCACATAGTTGGCCTCTTCCCAATCACCTCCTTCAGTGTTTACTTCCTCTTGATCTTGTGTGTGTATTGCAGCCACTTGATTTGTTTTTAAATTCCTGGTGAGCTCTACTAGTTGCTTGGCAAACACCTTGT
>NW_027255599.1:0-20000 GCF_003086295.3 Arachis hypogaea
CCAAAAGATTATGAATTTGATAAAGGTGAGCTGGTCTTGCTATGGATGGCAGAGGAACTTTTACAGCCAAAAGGAAAAAAGTCTTTGGAAGAACTTGGTTGTGAATATTTCGATCAATTGGTTGCAAGGTCCTTTTTTCAGTCCTCTAGTACTGATAAAAGCTTCTATGTGATTCATGATATCATGCATGATTTGGCAACAATTTATGCTGGAGAATTCTATTTTAGAGCTAAAAAACTTGAGAAAAATAACAGGATCAGCAATAAAACTCGTCATTTATTGCATAACTCAAGAGGAAACTATCCCTGCTCGCAACTTGTTGTAGCTTGTGGTAAGGTAAAGGATGTGAGGACATTTCTTGAAATAAATTTGAATGATGATGATCATCCTTTCAATATGGAAAACGCTCCTCATATCTTTTCATCACAGCTGAAGTGCTTAAGAATTTTGTCATTTAATACATTTCCTCTTTATTCATTACCCAATTCAATAGGTGAATTGATTCATCTGCGTTATTTGGATCTCTCGTATACATGTATACAGACATTGCCTGAGGAATTGTGTACTTTGTACAATCTCCAAACATTAAAGTTGAATAAATGTCGTTGGCTAATGAAGCTACCCAACAATATGCAAGATCTTGTAAATTTACGTCATCTTGATATTGAAGGAGCTGGTCTTGAAGAGATGCCAAAAGGAATAAGCAAAATGAGGGATTTGCAGTTTTTAAGGGCTTGTTTGGATGAGCTTTTAAGAAAAGATTTTTTTTCGAGTTATCTTTTTTTAAAAGATCTTATAGAGAAGTAAAAGTAATTTTATGTTTGGATATCTCATGTAAAAAAGTCTTTTTATCTATCTATTATGTTTGGGTATAACAATATAAAAGTACTTTTTTGTTTATTTATTACATGAAAAACATCTTGTTTTAAGGAAAAAAGATCTTTTAAAAAAAAGATGTAAATTACAGCTTCTCAAAAAAGATCTTTTTTTTTATTTTACTAGTGCTTTTACTTTTACTACTAGAAATTTTTCAAACACGTTAAAAAATAAAAAAAAAATCTTTTTTTGGATTTTTTTAACAAAATAATGGCACCCAAACATGCACTAAGTGACTTTGTTATCGGCAAACTTGCATAGAATAATGGAATAAAGAATTGGGAGCTCTTGCAAATATTCACGAGATGCTTCGCATTTGCCAATTAGAGAATGTCATTGATGGTGATCAAGCTTTGGAGGCAAGAATGGCTGAGAAGAAGAACATTAGGAGTCTATATTTGACTTGGTCATCGGACAATGATACGGCTGATTCTCAAGATATAATCAACAATCTAAGGCCTCACACAAACTTGAGAGAGCTATCAATCAATGAGTACATGGGTCAAACATTTCCAAATTGGTTAGGACATTCTTCCTTCAGAAATATGACCAAAATCTACTTGAAATGCTGCAGCAATTGTTTTGAGCTTCCTTCTCTTGGACAGCTACCCTCTTTGAAGCACTTGCAGCTCAACGAGTTTAACAAATTAACGCGCGTCGGTGCCAAGTTTAACAAAGATGATGAATCTTCTTTTTGCGGGACACCCTTTCCAATGCTTAAAACTCTGTGTTTTTCTGATATGTATTGTTGGGAGGAGTGGCTTTCAGTTTCATCTAAGTTTGAGTTGGATGCTTTTCCTCGGCTTAGGGTGCTTACAATGCGAAATTGTCCTTTGTTAAGGGGAGATTTACCCAGCCAACTATCTGCTTTGAAAAGCATTCGCATTAGTCAATGTGCTCAACTTGCTTTTACTCTCCCAAGAGCAGATGCAATGCTCAAGTTATCTGTTGAAGGACCCCACCAAGTGGAGGCCGTCTTTGAGGCCATTGCTCGCAACCAACTAAACTGTCTACAATCTTTAAGAATCTCAAGATGTTATTCGTCCATATCATTTCCTGGAGCATGTTTGCCTTTTTCATTGCAAAACTTGGAAATTCTCAGTTGCCCATATCTAGAGTTCCCAATGTCGCAGAAGTTGCGTGAGTCATTACAGTCGGTATCAATATTTGACAGTTGTTTTTCACTCGTGTCCTTCCCTTTGGCAAGCTTTCCAAATCTCACTGCACTCAGAATTTCATCCTGTAATTAAAAATATGAGGTCTCTGGAGGAATCATATCCTACTGCTACTTCAACTTCAAGTCTCTGCTCTTTAAGCATCAACAGCTGTCCTAGTTTTGTGTCTTTCGAGATGGTTGCACCCCATCTAGAGGATCTCTTCCTAAGTGATTGCTCAGAAATTGAGTCATTTCCTGAAGGGGGTTTGCCACCAAACCTGAGAATGCTTGACATCCGACGTTGCAAGAAGCTGGTCACGTACCTAGCATCCATGGACTTGCGTAATCACTATCTTACACATCTTGACATTGAACATCCTTATGATAACATCAATTCCTTCCCCATGGACGGTTGCCTGCCGTCCTCCCTTGAGACTCTCTATTTGCGATGCTTTCCAAGTCTAGAAATCTCAGACTGTGTTCATACCCTGGGTCAAGCTGTCCGACCCGGGATGGTTAGCGGCAAAGCGATCGACCTTCTCAGGTCAGATCATCCGACCTCTTCTCAAAGAACTCGGCCAAATTACCAGAAAAGCCCAATAAAGGGCCCAAATAGAGGAACACGATCCAAATCCAAAGACAGTCCAAGCCTACTGGGATAAGGGCGGTTCCCTTGTAGATAAGCTGACTTCAACTCAAAAAGATAAGATAAGATAAGATAACTAACTTATCTTATCTAAAAGGTCACTCTACAACCACTATAAATACACTGGAGCACCCAGGTATAACTCATACTCTGATTCTACTAAAAACCTGCTTAATACCTTTGCTAAGTTAAGCATCGGAGTCCCTTGTAGGTACCCCCCACCCTCCGGTGGTGAAGGATCAGTAGTGCAGCCAAGCTCAACAAGTCGGACACGACAGCTCCGGCCTCCACTTACAGCCGAACACGTCATCTCCGATCAGCACAAAAGATCTCGTCCGAGATCGACCTACAGTTTCAGATAACCCTCGAAATATTGGCGCCATTGCCGGGGAACCTGGAAGTCATCCCATCACCATGGCGGACGACCATGACAATGACCACGATTCAGATCTAGAGGATAGAACACCACACAAAAATGCGGACACTACGCCGAAAGATACTCCGGAATCTAACGGAGACAAAAACTCATCAAATCCGGGAGTAATAGAAGCACTTCAAGATCGTTTAAAGCAACTTGAAAAAGAAATCTAGCATCAATGAGAAGTTGGCAAGGATCTACAAAGAGAGCTAAGACGACGTCGCGAATTAGAAGATAAACTCCTACAACTCGAATCCGATCTCAAAGCAAAAGCTACCCGGACCACCCCTGAGGACAATTCACGCAAAGATCATGATCCATTCACTAGGAAAATCATGAAAACTAAAATTTCTAAGGACTTCAAGCTCCCGGATATGACTTTGTATAATGGCACTACAGATCCCAACCATCATCTCAGCAACTTTAGAAGCAGAATGTACCTCACTGACGCCTCAGACGCCGTTCGCTGCAAAGCTTTTCCCACGACTCTCACGAAGACAGCAATCAGATGGTTCGACAACCTACCTCCAAAGTCCATCTCAAGCTTTGATGACCTAGCCAAAAAATTCCTGGCCGGATTCTCCATCCAAAAAGACAAGGCTAAGCACGCCCCCAGTCTACTAGGAATCAAGCAAGGAGATCGAGAAAGTCTTCGCAAGTACATGGAAAGATTTAACAAAACATGCCTAGATATACAAAGCTTGCCAATAGAGGCCGCCATCATGGGCCTCATCAATGGCCTACGAGAGGGACCTTTTAGCCAATCTATATCAAAGAAATACCCCACATCTCTAGATGAAGTGCAAGAGCGAGCGGAGAAATACATCAACATGGAAGAAAACTCTCGGTTAGGAGAAATCTCAAAGTCCGGATTTCCCTACCGAGACAAAGTTAAAGAGTCCAAAAAGAAGGAAGATTGACAAGGGGAGAAAATCAAAAAGTATCATAATTATACTCCACTTAGAGTATCGTTGGTAGATGTCTACAAAGAAGTCTGCCATACGGAGAAAATACCCCCAGCTCGACCCCTCAAAGGCAAAAGAGGAGGGGGAAACCGAAACGAGTATTGTGAATACCATCGTGTCCATGGACATTCCACCAACGAATGCTTCGATCTAAAAATATCATAGAAAAGTTAGTGAGAGAAGGAAAACTAGATCGGTATTTGGCCACCCGAGACGATGAGCAAAGAAAAAGGAGAAGGGACGAGGAGGTTGGACAAACCGAGCGATCACCTCGTACGCTAGAAAGACATGTTCATATGATACACGGAGGATTTGCAGGAGGAGGAATCTCCAAGTCATCCCGCAAAAGACATCTTAAAGAAGTATATCATGTCGAAGGAAAGGAGGAAGCGCCCGGCATTCCTGCAATTACGTTCACCAAGGAAAACACGTCCGGTATCATCCCAAGACACGACGATCCCATGGTCATCACCATCATACTGGCAAACGCCAATCTCCACCGCACACTAATAGACCAAGGGAGCTCCGCCGACATCTTATTCAAAACTGCCTTCGACAAGCTCGGCTTAGAAGAAAAAGAGCTTAGAGCATACCCGAACAGCCTGTTCGGACTGGGAGATACCCCAGTACAACCCCTGGGATATGTGTCACTACATACAACTTTCGGAAAAGGAAACCAATCCAGAACACTTAAAATAGACTACATCGTGGTCGACGTAAGTTCAGCCTACAATGCCTTAATAGGTCGGACAACACTAAATCAACTCGGTGCAATAGTCTCAACTCCACATCTATGCATGAAATTTCCAACCGCAGAAGGAATAGCTACGATAAAAGCAGATCAAAAGATGGCACGCCGCTGCTACAACGAAAGACTAAATCTCAAAGGCAGAGGAGAAGAATTCCATACAATTGAGCTTGGTGGAGTTCAGAGACGAGAAGAACTACGACCACAGCCCGAAGGTGAAGTAGAGAAAGTTCAGATCGGAGACACCTCGGACAAAATAACTAATATTGGCACGATCCTAAAGGGAGACGCAAAAGAATTACTAGTACAGTTCTTACGAGATAATGTCGATCTCTTCGCATGGAAAGCTGCAGACATGCCAGGCATAGACCCCAAACTAATGTGTCACAAGTTGGCGGTCTATCCAGGATCTCGGCCGGTATAGCAGAGACGAAGAAAACTTGGGACAGAACGATCCCAAGTTGTGGAAGAACAGGTACAAGCACTACTGGAGGCAGGATTCATAAGAGAAGTCAAGTACCCACTATGGCTAGCTAACATCGTCTTGGTGAAAAAATCAAATGGGAAGTGGCGAATGTGCACCGACTACACCGATCTCAACAAAGCCTGCCCAAAAGATCCTTACCCACTCCTAAGTATCGACGCTCTGGTAGATGCCTCATCCGGATATAAATACCTCTCGTTTATGGATGCATATTCCGGATACAATCAAATCCCCATGTATCCACCAGATCAAGAAAAGACCACGTTTTTAACACCAAAAGTAAATTACTGCTACATTGTGATGCCTTTCGGTCTCAAGAATGCGGGAGCTACTTATCAAAGGCTAATGAATAAAGTCTTTTCAGATCATATCGGAAAAATCATGGAAGTCTACGTGGACGACATGTTAATAAAGACACAAAGTGAAGAGACATTATTGTCCGACCTGGCCCAAGTGTTCGACACTATAAGGAAGCATAACATGCGACTCAATCCTGCAAAATGCACCTTTGCAGTAGAAGCAGGCAAATTCTTAGGTTTCATGCTCACACAAAGAGGAATTGAGGCAAATCCGGACAAATGCCAGGCCATACTCAACATAAAGAGCCCAACTTGTGTCAGAAAGGTACACCAACTCAACGGGAGATTGGCAGCCTTATCCAGATTCTTAGTAGGATCAGTGATAAGATCTCTCTCCTTCTATGCCACTTTAAGGAAAGGAAAGAAGTTCGAATAGACAATGGAGTGCGAGCAAGCCTTCCAGGATTTCAAAAGTTTCCTGGGACGACCACCTATCTAACTCGACCACGAGAGGAAGAGCCACTCGTATTATACCTCGCGGTAGAAAGTCGGGCAGTAGCCTCGGCACTGGTTCGAGAGGACGACAAAGGGCAACAACCTATATACTTCATTAGTAAAGCGCTGCAAGGATCCGAGCTGAACTACCAAAAAATAGAAAAGTTTGCCTATGCTCTCATACTGACGTCTCGACAACTTCGCCCGTACTTCCAGGCTCATACCATTAAGGTTCAGACCAACCAACCCATAAGAAGGATATTGTAGAAAACGGATCTAGCAGACAGAATTTTACAATGGGCAGTCGAGTTATCCGAGTTCGACCTCCAATATGAAGCTCAGACAGCCATCAAATCACAGTACTTAGCCGACTTCATTGCAGAATTCACAGACACCCTGGAAACCCCCACAGAATGGAATTTCTACGTGGACGGTTCCTCGAATAAGACTGGAAGCGGCGCAGGTGTGATAATAGAAAGCAACCAAGGAACCCAAGTTGAGCTCTCCCTCAAATTTGGGTTCCCGGCCTCAAACAACCAGGCGGAATATGAAGCGTTACTAGCTGGTTTGAAGCTAGCTAAGGAGGTGGGAGCTCAAAAAGTCAACATCTTCAGCGATTCACAAGTAGTCACCTCACAAGTAACAGGAAGCTACCAAGCCAAAAATCCCACCATGAAAAAATATTTGGATAAGACCAGGGAACAGCTCGGACAGCTTGGGGAATATAAGATCCACCACATACCCCGCGAACAAAATGCCCGAGCTGACGCACTCTCAAAGTTAGCCAGCACCAAACCAGGGGGCAACACCAGAAGCCTCATCCAGGAAATGCTACAGAGCCTGTCAGTCTCGGAAGAGGAAAAAATTCTGGCCATAACATGTCAGGATCAAGGATGGATGACCCCCATAATTAGCTACCTCAAAACAGAAACACTCCTCACAGATGAAAAGGAGGCAAAGAAATTAAAATGGGAGGCACAATACTACACTATCATAGACAATACCCTATACAAAAGAGGGATTTCAATACCATTATTAAAATGTGTGCCGACCTCCAACACAAGGGAAGTTTTAGAGGAAGTACACAGTGGCATTTGTGGCAATCATCTTGGAGCACAAGCTCTCACCAAAAAAGTACTCCAGGCGGGGTTTTATTGGCCAACTCTACAAAAGGAAGCTACAGAGTTTGTAAAGACATGTCCACCATGCCAGAAACATTCGAACTTCCACATCGCCCCGCCGGAAGAGCTCATCAGCGTAACCTCACCTTGGCCATTTGCAAAATGGGGACTCGATCTTCTCGGACCCTTTCCCCAGGGATCGGTGCAAGTTAAATTCCTCATAGTAGTGGTAGACTATTTCACAAAATGGATCGAGGCAGAGCCCCTAGCCAACGCCACTGCTCAAAGAAGCCGGAAATTCCTATATAGAAATATTGTCACAAGGTTCGGGGTTTCATACTCCATCACCACAGACAATGGCACCAAATTCACAGATGCAGGCTTTAGAAAATTAGTAGCCGACTTGAATATAAAACACCAGTTCACTTCCGTAGAACATCCCCAAGCTAATGGACAAGCCAAAGCTGCCAACAAGGTCATATTGGCTGGACTAAAACGAAGATTACAGGACGCAAAGGGAGCTTGGGCCGAAGAACTTCCACAAGTCCTATGGGCATATCGAACAACGCCACATTCCACCACAAAGGAGTCACCCTTCCGATTAGCATACGGAACGGAGGCTATGATCCCAGTAGAGATCGAGGAAGGGTCGCCTAGAGTAGTCCATTACAATGAAGAAGCCAACTCCCAACTTCGAAGGGAAGAGCTCGACCTACTTCCTGAAATCCAAGAAAGAGCTCGGATCAGGGAAGAAGTACTAAAACGACGAATGGCTTCCAAATATAATCAAAAGGTAGTGCCAAGTGGTTTCGCTGAGAATGATCTCATTCTAATCCGAAATGATATAGGAACAACTCGACCCGGAGAAGGAAAGCTGGCAGCAAACTGGAAAGGACCCTACCGAGTTGTAGAGGTACTTGGGAAGGGCTACTACAGACTATCCGAACTCGACGGGCGAGAGCTTCCCAGATCGTGGTACGCCTGCAACCTAAGAAGGTACTATAGCTAAAGAAGGTAAAAGATCTCATCATAGGAAGCACTCTTTTAACTTAGAAGGGCTCGACGCGACGAAGTTGGCCCAAAAACATAAAAGTTATAAAAGTAATCCCTAAAAGAGACCTGAACAAGGTCCAAGAAAGAGGATTACAAAAATAACTTAGAAGGGCCCGACGTGACGAAGTCGGCCCAAAACATAAAAGTTATAAAAGTAATCCCTGAAAGAGACCTGAACAAGGTCCAAGAAAGAGGATTACAAAAATAACTTAGAAGGGCCCGACGTGACGAAGTTGGCCCAAAACATAAAAGTTATAAAAGTAATCCTTGAAAGAGATCTGAACAAGGTCCAAGAAAAAGGATTACAAAAATAACTTAGAAGGGCCCGACGTGACGAAGTCGGCTCAAAACATAAAAGTTATAGAAGTAATCCCTGAAAGAGACCTGAACAAGGTCCAAGAAAGAGGATTACAAAAATATCTTGACCCGACATGACGAAGTCGACCCACATTGAAGTGCGAAAACTACGCTTGGCAGAGACCTCACAAAGGTCCATACAAAACATGATTTTCTTTTTATCCTTTTGGTCGCCTCAAAAGGAGTCAAAGCCACAAGCACAAAGGAGGTCAAACAGCGAAGCTCCAACATTCTTAAATCCCAGAAAGATACCAAGTCAAGTGCAAATAAGCATGAAAATACAAAAGTTTTAACAAGCTTCAGAGGCCGCCAAAGTCTGCCCCAAAGGCTTGGAAACTACCTTTGTTTTTCGAAATAAAAGTTGCTAAACAAGCAACTAAAAAGTTACAACAGTCAGCAAAATAAAAGTTACAAAATAGAGTTTAAAAGCCCACAAGCCGGGCTGTCTACACAATCAAGAGAAAAAACAGCTAAACATTAGAAGCCCTCTTAGTAGCATCAGTACGGGGTAAAGGAGGGCGAGTCTGAATAGGCACAGCATTCACAGTCCCATCATCTCGATTCAGGATTTGACAGTCTGGATCGGATACGGGATGATCGACCTCAACTGGAGAAACTGTAAGAGTTGACACTTTGGCAGCAGGCGCAGGAGGAGGCTCGACATCATCATCATCTTGGTCGTCAGGGACAATCTTACCATCCCTCACAACATTGTCCAGGCTGAAGAGAGCAAGGTCGACTTCAGGAGCAAGAAGCTGAACCTGCTCTTTCAGGTTCTCATAAGCAGCATTTACGCTGCCTACAAGGTGACCCTGGAGTTCGGAATAGTCAACTCGGACCGACGCTAACTCCTCCCTAAGACGCATCACTTCCCGATAAGTGGTGACGTAGCTGTCTTTATGCCTCAATGCCGTATCCTCGGCCAATTTCAAAGAAGCCGCCAAAGCAAGGGAGCTAGCCTTCTCATTCTTCAGCTCATTCTCCAGTTTGGGCACTTTCACCTCAAGTTCCTCCTTCAAGCTCTTCATCCGATCAAACTCTTGTTTAGCCTCCTCCATGAAGGCTTTGGTGGCATGGAGAGGAAGATTTTGAGCAGTTCAGTACAAGGCAGCTCCCATATGTGCCATTTTTACACTACTCCGAGTTATAAAGTCCAAATGGCGAAGGAGTGATACATCATCCATGGGGAGGGCACCGTAGGGACCGATCTGCTGATCTACGAACTCGACCGCATCGAAATCAGGGGCATCAAGGTTGAAAGGCTCAATTGTCTTCTGCTTCTTGTTGGGAGGAGCACCAGAAGTGGCAACAGAGGCTGGGGGAGGATCAACCAAACGAACCCAGGGAGTCGGGATTACCTTCCTCGTCCCAGGAGAGCTCGGCACGGCCGGCTTCGACTGAGATTGGGATGATCCCTCTCCGGCCGCCCTGGCCGAGACGTTTTGGGCCGCGGTAGCTTTCCTTGCCCGTTTGAAGGCCTTCATGGATTTGTTATTCTTAATCATCTCTGCAAGCAAACACAACAGTAAGGAATCAAGTCACAAATCGGAAAAGAATTTACATAGGAACAGAACAAATAGAGGAAAATCAAAAATATAAACTACCCAACTCAGTTTGGAGGAGAGAGGGATTGGTTAAAAATTTCTTTGTGTCGAGATGAGGAGGCTGACCCCAGTACTCTTCCAAGACAGTCACAAAAGCTTGCTCAGCCTCATCCAACATTTCTCATGTATATCTAGATACTCTCACATCTTTTTGCCATTCCAAAGGAAAGGCGGGCTCGTTATTTTCATCCAGAAAAAAGGGCCAAGCTCCTTCAACAGCTCAGACCTTAAAAAAGTAATTTTTAAAATCACGAAAGGATTCTTCAAACATGGGGAAGACCTTCTTTCCCTGGGAAGCTCGGAAAGAAACCCAAGCTGCTTTCTTCTTTACTACCCCAGGCTTCGTCAAAACAAAGAGATAGAAGAATAGAGATTGCGAAGCAGGAATACCGAATCCATCACACAACAATTGAAAGATTTTTATGAAACCCCAGGAATTGGGGTGAAGTTGGGAAGGAGCAACATTACAGGACCATAATAGGTTGGTTTCAAATCAGTAAAAGGAAGGGTGATACTCATCTAACCAAAAAAGAAATCGTAAGCATAGAAAAAATGGCGATCTCCAGCAACCCGAGTAGAGAAACAAACTCTCTCTTCAGAAGTAGGAGGTACAAGTTCGTAATTCTTTTCCTCACCAACACTACTACAAACCCAATGAAACTGCCTAAGCTGCTGACAAAACTCGGAATCAACCAAAGAAACACACAAAAGAACCATTGAATCCACTAATGAGAGAACTTTTGCGTGGTCTAGAAATTTGCGGATAAATCCTCGTTGCAAGTATAGCTTCTAAACCAACAAAAGTCCTTTCATACAAACGTGTTGGGTGTCACAAGTAACAAACCCCTTTGAAATTGATAACCGAGTATTTAAACCTCGGGTCGTCTTCTCAAGGAATTGCAAGGAGGTATGTTCTTATTATTGGTTATGAGTTGTAAATTGGGGTTTATTAGGAGGTAAGGCGGGAATATATTGAATGACAAGTAAAATAAAATAATAACAATAAAATCTCTTGGCAAGGTATGGAGAACTGGAAGTCCTATCCTTATCAGTTGCGATGAGAATTGGGTTTTAATCCCACTTTGTTAACCTCTAACTATGAAGGTAAATCAAGTGGAGTAATTAGCTTAATCCTCAAGTCCTAGTCAATTCCTATGGAAAGACTAGAGTTATTGGAGTAACTCCCAATTTCAACCACTGCTTTATTTGACAGCTCAAGCGTTACCAATCAATCAACCAAAGCCAAAAGGAAAAAATTTAAATTATTTAAATAAAGGAAAGCAATCATAGATCTGAAAATACCTCAAATTAGCACTAATAAAGACATCAAATGTAACATGGAAGAGTTCATAAATTAAATTAGAAAAATAAATAAAAGGAACATTGAACCTGTGATCACAAAAGATGAAATAATCAAGAAGTGAAAAGAATCCTAATTCTAAATCCTAAGAGAGAGGAGAGAACCTCTCTCTCTCTAAAAACTACATCTACTCCTAAAATTGTGAATATGAAAGCCTGATGATGAATGGATGCATTCCCCCACTTTATAGCCTCTAATCTGTATTTTCTAGGCCGCAAACTGGGTCAGAAATAGCCCAGAATTCGCTGGTTGCGAATTCAAATGCGCTGGTTTCCGTCACTGCGATGCGGCCGCATGAATCACGCGGTCGCGTCGCCTAGCGTCAGGGGAACTATAGCATATTATATATCAAATCGAAGCTCCGGACGTTAGCATTCCAACGCAACTGAAACCGTGTCATTTGGATCTCTGTAGCTAAAGTTATAGCCGTTTGAGTGCGAAGAGGTCAGGCTGGACAGCTTAGCAGTTTCTCCAACTTCTTGTATTCCTTCCATTTTTGCATGCTTCCTTTCCATCCTCTGAGCCATTCCTGCCCTATAATCTCTGAAATCACTTAACACACATATCAATGCATCTTATGGTAATAAGAGAGGATTAATATTAGCAATTATAAGTCCAAAGAAGCATGTTTTCAATCAAAGCACATAATTAGGAAGGTAAATGTAAAACCATGCAAATAGTATGAATAAGTGGGTAAAGAGTAGATAAAAATCACTCAATTGAGCACAAGATAAACCATAAAATAGTGGTTTATCAACCTCCCCACATTTAAACATTAGCATGTCCTCATGCTAAGCTCAAGAGAAGCTATAAAGAAATGAAGAGGAATGGTAGAATGCATGAAATGCAACCTATGAATGCAACTACATGCTAAATGCTTTTACTTACTTGGTTAAGAGTAAATAAGTTCTCCAAGAATAAATATGAACTAGATTTCACTAATTCAAATCATAAAAAATGAAGTACAAATAGACTTGTAGAAGAAAATAGCTCATGAAAGCAGGGAACAAGGAATTGAGCATCGAACCCTCACTGGTAGTGTATACACTCTAGTCACTCAAGTGTTTAAGGTTCGATTCTCTCAATTCTCTACTAACCTTGCTTTCTAAGGCTTGCTCTTCATCTAACAATCAACATAATTTTAATGCACAAATACACATATCAAGAGGTCTTTTAAGGGTTGTAATGGGGTTAGGGTTAAGGTAGGATTGTATTTGGCCAAGTGGACTAAAATCTGAATCCTTAATTAACTTAAACTTTCCACCTAACTTAAACAATCCATGTAATCACAGTACAAAATCTAACTATCCATCAACCATGTTTTCCATATATTCATGCATTCTAATTTCAAGTACAATTCATATGCATTGTTTTCAACATTTACTTTGGGGCATTTTGTCCCCTTTTTCTTATTTTCTCTTTTCCTCTTTTCTTTTTTTTTATACATAATTTTTTTTCTTTTATTTTTTTCAATGCATATGATTAAGTTATTGGATGCATGAATCATGTCCTAAACATTTTTTTTCACATTTTCAGAAAATTCTAACATACTCAATTCTCAAACCAATTGTTTCCAAATTCGCTTCCCACACTTAATTTATGAGCACTCTCACTAGTCTAAGCTAACTAAGGATTCAAATTAAGGACATTATTGTTTTCCGCTTAGAGTTAATGATGTGCTAAAGTAAGGAACAAAGGGTATAATAGGCTCAAATTGGTTTGCAAAGGATAATGAAAGGTAAGGCCATATGGGTATGTAAGCTCAGTGAAACAAAGGCCTCAATCATGTAAGTGCATGCATACATTAAACCATAGAAATATAGAATTAAGCAAGACAAAGATCACAATTTTAGAGAGAAAAATACACACCAAAACAGAATATTGGTTGATAAAATGCAACCAATTTAAATAAGCTCAAAATCTCACTGGTTTTGTGTGTTCGAGCTCTAAACCATGTTCCAGTATAATATCTCTTCAAACAAGTGTAACATTAAATTTTATTCAAATTAGTGAAATGCTCTTAAAAGGTTTTTTTGAAAAAGAAAATATTACTTCAACCAAGTGGTAAAATATGCATAAAATTAAACAAATATGCAATCAAACATGCAAATGCAACAATGAACAAACAAATAAAATAAAATTTTGGTGTTGAGTCAGGAAATAACTAACCCATGGAGATCGGTATCGACCTCCCCACACTTAAAGATTGCACCGTCCTCGGTGCATGCTGAGATTTGCAAGTGGATGGGTTGTTTCAACTGTTGCTTTTCTCTAAGGATTGTGCAGATGGACTTGTCTGTCTCCCCATGTAAAATGTCTTCCGCTTCCCTTCCGGGTGGCCATCCTGAAAGAAAAAGGGAGAAGAGTAACCCAGAAATAGAGATAAGAAAATAAAAGAAGTATGGGTGGGTTAATGCCAAATGATAAGGGTCTCATTTACATGGAAGCTTCAACATGTAAGTGAGAAAACAATAGAAGCCATGGCATACCAGTGGTGCAAAATTTGCAACAATGGGGAAGAGAGTGGGTAATGAAAGATAATATGAGTTCATGTCAATGCAAAAGGAATATCAGTATTATAAAAATTAGCATTGATTTAAATAATATTACCCAATCAGAATTAAACAAGTCACTAAGCACCAGGAAAATATCAGAAAAGATGTAACAGTTGAATAAGAATATTTGAACACCAATAATAACTTTAGAAAAATAAAATATGCAATGAATGAAAGTATGCAATTAAATTAAATAAAATAAAATGAAAGTGAAAAAGAATGAGAAGTAGAAAAAGAAAGTGAGAAAGGAGAGAGAAGGAAGAAATTAGGATTAGAAGAGAAAAGATAAGAAAATTGGCACTAATCTGGATAGGTTGTGCGACGCTGGCAACGCGATCGCGTGGGTGACGCGGTCGCGTGGTGCGCAATAAGGTCAGGTGACGCAGACGCGTGGGCACGCGATCGCGTGACTTGATTTGTGCTAGTGGCGCGAGTGCAGCCTCGCGGTCGCACAACTCTCTGTTCGAAACTCTTTTTGCCAAAATTCTGGGTGACGCGATCGCGTGGTCGACGCGATGCGTGAGTGGCCTTTCTTTTAAAAATGACGCGGACGCGTGGGGCACGCGTTCGCGTGGTAGGGCTTGGGCTTCCAGCACAAGTCCAGCCCAACTCCAGCTCAACTTTCTGCCATACACCCTTTTTACGCCGATTTCAGGTGACGCGGTCGCGTGGGAGGTCATTATTCCCATATGACGCGGTCGCGTGGGTAATTTGTGCCATTGGCACGCCTCCAGCGCTGCTCCTGCGTAACTCTCTGTTCTATTAATATTGTCTCCCATCTCTTGCGACGCGGACGCGTCGCGTGCTCGCTTTTTTTTTTTTTTGATAATCTGAAAAAAAGATGCAGAATGCAGTGTTAATATAATGTGATGCAAAACTCCAGGTTCAATATAATAAAATAAAATAAAACTCGAAAACAAATAAAACTAAATAAAAATGAAAAATGAACGATCATACCATGGTGGGTTGTTCCCACCTAGCACTTTTAGTTAGAGTCCTTAAGTTGGACATTTGGTGAGTTTCCTGTTATGGTGGCTTGTGCTTGAATTCATCCAGGAATCTCCACCAATGTTTGTATCTCCAGTAACCTCCGGGATCCCAAACTAGGCGCAGAAAGCCTTCAAGTAAGTTAAAGCAAGTGACCAGGCCCCAAAGTGGTTATTGATAGAATGGATTCCGGGGTCCCAGATCTTGCTGTTGCACCCGTCTTCTTGATGATTATCATGATTCCATCGGGTGGTTCAACTTTAGAATTCTCACTGAAGCTTCCAAACAACTTCCTAGACCCATTCAATTGAGCTCTACACCAACCGTTGCGTTTAAACTTAAAGCTTCCAACCATAATGAACCTTGCAGGACAATTCTTACCACTGGCCATCTTTTCTTACTCTTAATGCCACAAAGAGCTCTAAGTTGACCATCCGTCTCCAGTAGCCCATATTCAAGTGGGATTAGAAAGCTATGGGATATGAATTTTACCCACTTGAATGTTGTGAAGGATGATGGCAACTTAGGGGGAGGTGTTTTTAATGAAATTGCAAGCTCCACTCCCTTGTGCTCTTCTCTGATAATTACCACCTCTTTGCGAGCTTCTTCAATTTCAACCTCTTCCTCTTGGTAGCTTTCTTCCAATTCAATCTTCTCTTCATTGCTTTCCAAGGGCATGGGAGGTTGTGCTTCTTCTTCTTGAATCTCCATCTCTTATCAACCTCTTCCAAGTCTTCAATGTGATATGCCTTGGAGGTTGTACACCCTTCTCAGCATCAATTTCAAACGTCTTGGAAGGGGGTTCTATAACTGAACTTTCCCATGGAGGTTCTGCATCTCCTAAGTCTTCAACCAACTCTTCTTCTTGAACGATGACAGCTTCTTTACTTGTTCAAGTATGAATTCATGCTCTGTCTTGTCCACTGGAGCCTCTAGTTCTCCTTCCTGCTACGCTCTTCGTTAGACTGTTCACATGGGGCTGTGGCTGATCCTTGTGTATTTGAGCGCCTAGAAACCCATTGAATTACTACTTGCTCCAGTTGTCGAACGGTTGTTTGAAATTTATTTATTTTTCCTTTAGGCGAACCTCTGCTTCTCGGGTTGCCGGACTTGGACATGATACATAGGAAAGTGGTGGTGATTGGAAGTGATTGGATTGGAATTGGGGTGGTTCTATATATGGTTCATATGGCTCATAAGGTGGTTGGTATGGTGGTTGAGGGTTAGGGTCATATGGAGGTAATGGCGGAAAGAGGCTTATGAGTATGGTGGTCCAAAGTCATGTTGAGGAAAGGGTTCATAGGCATATGGTGGTGGTTGTTGATAGTTCACTGGAGGTGGTTGTTGCCATGAGGGTTGATCAAATCCTTGTGGCTCCTCCCATCTTTGATTGTTCCAACCTTGATGCCTGTTCTCATTGTAATTTCTTCTTCCTGCAACATAATTGTAACCAACTCATAGCCAAAGGGGTGAGAGTTCATATAGTAAATAAAAATTAAAAATGAAAATAAAAATAAATTTTAATTAAAAGGTTATTTAAATTTTGAATTTGAAAATTAAATTTTGAAATAAGATAAGATAAGATAAAAATTTAAAAAAAAATATGAAATTTTTTTTTTCGAAAAAATTAATTAAAAATATTTTTGAATTTAATGAAGAAAGAGAAAAACAATAAAATGACACCAAATTTCAAATTTTTAGATCAATACGAAGAAAACAACTAAGAACAGCTTGAAGGTCAAGATGAACGCGAAGAACAACTCGAAGATCAAGATGAACACTAAAACAAATTTTTAAAAATTTTGTAAAACTAAATAAAAACCAATAACCTCTTAATTTATGAAAAAGCAAAAATAAAAACAAAAATAAAAATAAATAAACAAGCAAAAATAAAAAATATTTACAATAACCAATAATAAGGCACACGTTTGCAATTCCCCGGCAACGGCGCCATTTTGATGAGAGAACTTTTGCGTGGTCTAGAAATTTGCAGATAAATCCTCGTTGCAAGTATAGCTTCTAAACCAACAAAGTCCTTTCATACAAACGTATTGGGTGTCACAAGTAACAAACCCCTTTGAAATTGATAACCGAGTATTTAAACCTCGGGTCGTCTTTCAAGGAATTGCAGGGAGTATGTTCTTATTATTGGTTATGAGTTGTAAATTGGGGTTTATTAGGAGTAAGGCGGGAATATATTGAATGACAAGTAAAATAAAATAATAACAATAAAATCTCTTGGCAAGGTATGGAGAACTGGAAGTCTTATCCTTATCAATTGCGATGAGAATTGGGTTTTAATCCCACTTTGTTAACCTCTAACTATGAAGGTAAATCAAGAGGATTAATTAGCTTAATCCTCATGTTCTAGTCAATTCCTATGGAAAGACTAGAGTTATTGGAGCAACTCCCAATTTCAACCACTGCTTTATTTGACAGCTCAAGCGTTACCAATAAATCAACCAAAGCCAAAAGGAAAAATCTAAAATATTTAAATAAAGGAAAGCAATCATAGATCTGAAAATACCTCAAATTAGCACTAATAAAGACATCAAATGTAACATGGAAGAGTTATAAATTAAATTGAAAAATAAATAAAAGGAACATTGAACCTGTGATCGCAAAAGATGAAATAATCATGAAGTGAAAAGAATCCTAATTCTAAATCCTAAGAGAGAGGAGAGAACCTCTTTCTCTAAAAACTACATCTACTCCTAAAATTGTGAATATGAAAGCCTGATGATGAATGGATGCATTCCCCCACTTTATAGCCTCTAATCTGTATTTTTTGGGCCGCAAAACGGGTCAGAAATAGCCCAGAATTCGCTGGTTGCGAATTCAAATGCGCTGGTTTCCGTCACTGCGACGCGGCCGCATGGATCACGCGGTCGCTCGCCTAGCGTCAGGAAACTATAGCATATTATATATCAAATCGAAGCCCCGGACGTTAGCATTCCAACACAACTGAAACCGTGTCATTTGGACCTCTGTAGCTAAAGTTATAGCGTTTGAGTGCGAAGAGGTCAGGCTGGACAGCTTAGCAGTTTCTCCAACTTCTTGTATTCCTTCCATTTTTGCATGCTTCCTTTCCATCCTCTGAGCCATTCCTGCCCTATAATCTCTGAAATCACTTAACACACATATCAAGGCATCTTATGGTAATAAGAGAGGATTAATATTAGCAATTATAAGTGGGTAAAGAGTAGAAAAAAATCACTCAATTGAGCACAAGATAAACCATAAAATAGTGGTTTATCATCCACCAATTAGCCATGCCCTCAGGAACCTGGGAAGACGTCTCAACAATGTTCTTGCGAGAAGACATGAGGTCAACTAGTCCTACAGCAAGAAGAAAAGAAAGCAGATTACTAACCCAAAAAACATCTCGGATAAAAAACAGAACAGCTCAGACAGGCATGACATAGAGCAATGCAAGCAACAAAAGAAAACCCAAGGACCGACGCTAAAGATCCAGGGCATCCTTTGGGGGCAAGATAGGGAGCGAGGACTCAAGGAAACCTACAAGTTACATCTCTACACGACCTAACAGGAAGACAACACTCCGAGAGGAAAACCATGAAGAAAAGCCATCGAAATAATTACCTCCCAAATTCACAGTTTCGGACGAAACTACCAAGTAACAAAAGCGTCAAGAGGAAGTCAAGAGGAAGTCAAGAGGGAGTCATCAAAAACGCCACCTTTTCTAGAGAAAAAACACCCCAAACAAAGACGATTTACGAAGATAAAAAAGGTACCAACTTTCTACGAAGGTTCATCGGCAAAATTATCAAACATAGCGAAAGTCATCAAAAGGAGCAATCTTTTGGGCGAAGCAAACAGGTTCATAAAAGCCAAAAAAAACATACAGTATAGCGACGAGCAAGCACAATGAAGCATAAAGATTCAAGCTTTCAAACATGCATTTAAGCAAAACCAAAACTTCACCAGGAACTAAAGGCAAAGAAGGAAAAAAGTGGCAAAAGGAAGAAAAATCAAACCTGGAGGAACAGGAGAAAACCCTGAAGAAAAGTTGAGAGCAGAAGCAATAGAAGAGCCACCCCTCGAACAGAAAGCCTCACGGAAGTAAGAAACAGAAGGCAAAATCCAGAGTCACCCACAAAAGAAGCAATAACCTAACAATATCGCAGGGAGAAACTATAAACTCCAGGCGAAAACAGAAAGAGAGAAAGAACAGGGAGGTTACGAAGAAGAGAAACCGTTTCCTGAGTGTAAAATTCAAAAATAAAGAAGTTAAGGGAAACGGGGCAATTAAAAACCAATTAATGAAGGTATTAAAAGCCCCGCATATTCCCAAAGCCAGGAGCGCTAATAAAAAAGCACGCGCTTTTTTAAGAAGCAAAGGAAACGTTCCGTATTCAAAGGAAGAAAAAGCTCTACAAATCGACAAAATGCTCGAGTTCGACTTTCAAACGGAGAAGGATCGAAGTCCTAAAAACTAAGACTCGACAGAAAAGAAAGACCGAGCTCGAGCAGGGGCACTGTTCATACCCTGGGTCAAGCTGTCTGACCCGGGATGGTTAGCGGCAAAGCGACCGACCTTCTCAGGTCAGATCATCCGATCTCTTCTCAAAGAGCTCGGCCAAATTACCAGAAAAGCCTAATAAAGGGCCCAAATAGAGAAATGCGACCCAAATCCAAAGACAGTCCAAGCCTACTGGGATAAGGGCGGTTCCCTTGAAGATAAGCTGCCTCAACTCAAAAAGATAAGATAAGATAAGATAACTAACTTATCTTATCTAAAAGGTCACTCTACAACCACTATAAATACGCTGGAGCACCCAGGTATAACTCATACTCTGATTCTACTAAAAACCTACTTAATACCCTTGCTAACTTAAGCATCGGAGTCCCTTGC
>NW_027255600.1:0-20000 GCF_003086295.3 Arachis hypogaea
TTGTCTTCATCCAATCATGCGTGCTCCCTTCCATGGCAAGCTGTATGTTGGTGGATCACCGTTGTCAATGGCTACCATCCATCCTCTCAGTGAAAATGGTCCAGGTACGGTTTCTGTACGGCTAATCAACTGTCGGATCTCTCGTCTCGGATGAAAAATACCAGGCATAGCTATCGCACGGCTAATCATCTGTCGGTTCTCACTTGTGTCGGAATAGGATCTCTCTATCCTTTTGCACACTATCATTGCGCCTAACATTCGTAAGTTTAAAGCTCGTCACAGTCATCCCATCCCAGATCTTACTCGGAATACCACAGACAAGGTTTAGACTTTTTGAATCTCAGGAATGCTGCCAATTGGTTCTAGCCTCTACCACGAAGGTTCTAATCTCACGGATTCGATTGCTCTGTTGTCAGGAGAGGCAAGTCAAATCCGTGGATCAGAGACCCAAGAGACTATACTCCGACTGTCGTCCAATGACTACGTTGAACATCATGTAGACCGCTTGTGGTTGTTAGGCACGCGGATCTTGGCTAAGCGAGTAACGAAGATAGTGGGTGATTGTCACGGGTCACCCCTTTATTCTGACTTAACTAAATTAAGTACGAGAGTATATCTTGGAGAAGAAGTAAGGGTGAATTGAAAGAGAAATAATAGTACTTGCATTAATTCATGAAGAACAGTAGAGCTCCGCACCTTAATCTACGAGGTGTAGAAACTCCACCGTTGGAAAATATATAAGAGAAAAAGGTCTAGGCATGGCCGAATGGCCAGCCTCCCAAATGTGCAAAATGGCATAAGATGATAAAAGTCCAAAAAAGATACGAATACAATAGGAAAGACTAGTATTTATACTAAAATAGTTACTAAGGATTACAGAATTTAAGTAACTAAGTGCAGAGAGTGTAGAAATCTACTTCCGGGAACCACTTGGTGTGTGCTTGGGCTGAGAATTGAGCTTTACACGTGCATAGGCCTTTTCTAGAGTTAAATGCCAGCTTGAATGCCAGTTTGGGCATTTAACTCCAGTTTCGGTGCCAGTTTCGGCATTTTACGCCAGAAAAGAGTCTTAGGCTGGCGTTTAAATGCCAGTTTGGGCCATCAAATCTCGGGAAAAGTATGGACTATTATCCATTTCTAGAAAGCCCAAGATGTCTATTTTCCAAAGCAATTGAGAGCGCACCAATTGGGCTTCTGTAGCTCTAGAAAATCCACTTCAAGTGCAGGAGGGTCAGAATCCAACAGCATCTGCAGTCCTTTCTTAGCCTCTAAATCAGACTTTTGCTCAGGTCCCTCAATTTCAGCCAAAAAATACTTGAAATTATAGAAAAATACACAAACTCATAGTAAAGTCCAGAAATATGATTTTTGCATAAAAACTAATAAAAATATAATAAAAAGTAACTAAAACATGCTAAAGACTATGTAAAAACAATACCAAAAAGCGTATAAATTATCCGCTCATCAACCATGAATTGTAACTAGAACAATAATCAAAACAACAACCGTAACAATTATCTAAATAGAAATTCGGAGTTTCAAAAATCACCATTAATTTTTTCCTAACCAAAAACGAAAATATTGGTTTACATGAGCTTCGGAATAGGGGAATGAGTAGTTGAGCAGGGGTGGTGGCAGCTGGCATGGTTAACCTCCACGGTGGGGACTAGCTGAATGATAATGCAGAGAAGAAGAAGAACGGGGACACCAGCGCGGAAACAAAGAGCCAGATGCGCGTGCCGTAGCAACAGATTTGAGGGTCAGCCACAGCAGATGGGCAGCTGGCGACGGTCACAACCGTGCAGGCGACAAACGACGACGACCTGGCCACACACACAACCGCCAGATGACAACCAACCATGATCTAGAGACCCTTGCGTCGAGGGAATGGAAGGGCCTTCGGTCGCTTGAAAACAGGAGGATTGGCAACCGACCACGATGAACCAGCAGGCAACGGTCAGAACAAGGGCGGCTCGCTGAGGCTAGGGTTGTATTTTGGGGAGAAATAACGCTGAGACTGAGGAATCAGGAATGAGGCTCGAGGGGAGGGCAAGGGTTTCGTCTGACTAACGACCAGAATTTGGGTCTTCTTCTTTTAACCAAAACGCAAAAAAAAAAAAAACAACACCGTTTCATCACAGGTGCTTTGGACAACCAGAAAGTTAATTTCATTATTTTTATGGCAACACTACTAGACTAAACTAGTATTACAATTCAAAATGCCAAAAAATCTAACTACCTGAGCCCAAAACCCCATGGCCCAGTAACACAGGCACTGGACCCGCCCATATTACTACTTAATATAAACACTTTAGTTACATTAATTAATAAATTTAGGCCAAAAGGAAAACGGAACTATGATGAGCTCCCTTACCGTTACCGCATCAACACAGTGCCTTTGACTAGTCTCCACAGACACGTGTTACATCCCAACACCGACACATACAGTCCGCATGATATGATGATTATGTTGGTAAGCACCATAGAACTTTCCTTTAATTTTATCTCTATGTCTATGGATTGGATTCTTAAACCCTACTAGTTTATTATCTACAATAAAATTCTTAAAATAGTTATATGAATATGTTTATGGTTACACACACATTTTAAAAAATATATATATCAATCATAACTAAACATATAGATACGAGTGGCTTTCAATAGATGAGGTTCAGTCTACTTATTAGTCTAATCTCCAATCAATCTCTGTTTTTTTTTTTTTTTTTGCATTTTTTAGAACCTATTACCAAGATTCACACTAATATGGCTGCCTAACATCAAAGTTCTTGGCATCCACTCATCGGGACCAATGCTGGTGGATACTAAATTTGTTTTAAAAATTGAATGGAAAAAAAATGTGTAGAAGTCACCTTTGATTCGAAGTGCTGGAAATGATGAACATGAAAATCACTTTAACAAAATAGATTATATTAGGGTTTCACGACATTTCTACACATTCATACTTCCCAACAATTCCCTTCAAGATATTAGACTAAACTTTGATTTCGTACTTCCTTTGTGTATTTATTTATTTATTCTTCATGCTCAATTTTGTTAAATTTGTTCCTCTTTGCTACCTCTATCTGGTGTCGAATGAAGGTCCACCGCTTGCCTTCTCTATAGCCACCGACAATTAGAACGGACAACGCCGTAGGTACCTCAGGCCCCTCCCTTCTCTGCGATGTTCATCATTAGATACTTATAGTATTATTCATTTTGATAGATATCGTTATTTAAGTTATAGCAAATCACAAGTTTTTTTTTTTTTTTTTTTTTTTGCAATATAAAAAGAGAAGACACCTTTGCACTAACTTGTATCTATCTACTAGGTTTACTATTAGACTATCTCTAATAGAAAATTCATTCTAATTTTTATTTATGGTCCACTTATTATAAAAAGTAATTCCACATCAATAAATAGGAACTCAAAATATTTCTCTTTTCTCCATTAAAAGAAACTAAATTTAGTCCTTATTGTTGTTCCACTTAATTAATTAATTAATTAAAGTAATTAAAATTAATGTAATTACTATTTTTTTACAATAATATTATTAAAATTTATAAATTCAGAAATAATTCACTACTAAAAAATATTAATATTTAAAAAATTAATAACTTCACAAATAATAATAATGCATAATATATAATTTGAAATTAAACTAATTTTATAAAAATTACTTAATATAAAGAAAAATATAGTAAAACTCTAGTTGATGACAAGCATTGTGAAATTTTCATATGTGTTTAATGAAGTCCTATTTCAACTGTTGATGTTGCTGCCTATTCCGAAGTTAGGCATTTCTTTAAAGAAATTGTTGGTATGGTGGTGCAAAATCTTCCTTTCCCAACTAAGGTTGTGATAAGCCATTTTCAACATCGTCATACTCTAGGCCTTGAGCAAAATTTTCATGCATAAGTGTGTATTTCATCCTCAACAATCATATTATGCAATATTATACAAGCTCTCATTATGTTTGCAAGCTTCTTCTTTTCCCAAAAGCGTGTTGGACCACATATAATTGCAAAGTGTGCTTGCAACACTCTGAATGCTTGCTTAACATCTTTTCTTTGCCCTTCTTGGTATTGTGCAAATAACTTGTATTTCTTCTCTTATGGCTTTGATATTGATTTGACAAATGTGCCCCATTCTGGATAAATACCATCTGCTCAATAGTATTCTATAGTATAATTATTACCATTGATAGTGTACTTTACCTCCAAAACATGGTCATTTAGAATATCATCAAATACTGGTGAATGATTTAACACGTTGATATCGTTATTTGAACCAGAAACTTCAAAAAATGCATGTCATATCCAAAGGTCTGAAGATGCCATAACCTCAAGTATTATGGTTGCAACCCCACAATAACCACTCATGTACATACCTTTTCATGCCTTTGAACAAGTTTTTCATTGCCAATGCATGTTGTCAATGCTACCCAACATACTAGGAAAGCCACGCCTCCTCCATTTGTAGCAGGTATCGTATATCATTTGAATTTGATTTTCTCAAGTATTCATTCTTGAACACCGAAATGACACCTTCAACATATTTTTTCAAGCATTCAATTGTGGTGCTCTCGCCTATGTGCATATAATCATCAACAGCATTAGCTGCTGCGCCATATGCTAACATTTGTATCACAGTAGTGCATTTTTGCAAGGGTGACAAGCCTCTTCTCCCAATTGCATCGACCTTCTATTAAAAATACGGATAGAAATTTGAGAGGGCGTATACTATTAGAAAGAACACGTGTCTTCTCATTCAAAACTTATGTCGAAAAATATCAGCATTATACACCGGCTCATCTGCAAGGTAATCTTTAAAACGGCGATCATGTCCCCCTACTCGATCTTTGTTGATCCATCTACGAGGAGTTTGGAAAGAGCTTCTCTCGATATCTTTGTCTTCTGAATCATTGAACAAACACTCATCGATCCAATTATCTATGAGTGTGTTATCTCGCCTTCTTCTTTTACCATACAAAGCCTCATTAAATATATCTTTAAAATTTTTAGTCATTTCTTAAAATAAAATATTTAGTATTTTGAGATGAGAAACTAACTTTGAAATGTAGTTTGTGATTGTAAATATTTGATAACTGATATTTATAAGTGTATCCGCAACAAGTAACTAATATTCAAGAACTAGTTTTGCAACGTCCATCTCATAACGCCTAGCTTTTTTCTTGTCTAATTTTGAAAACGGTTAATTTTGTAACGGTTACTTTCATAAAAAATAACACATAATAATATTGACTAATTTTAAAAGTTACATTATAAATAAATAAAACATACTACATTACATACCGTAATACACAATAAAAATAAAACATATTACTTAACTCTATGAATACAAGGAACCATTAAGTAAACCACTTATTAATTATTTGCATATCCATTTCTCTTTTCCTTTCCTTAGCCATCCTTTCCATTTCCCTTTTCTTTGCATTTATCTCCATTTCTTTAATATACTTCTGATTTGTAATTCATTTTCTTTGATTGCCATAATTTTTTTTCTTTGTTTCCTCACTTCTTCTCTTTCTTTTTCCCTATCCATTAGTTCTTTTTATCTAACATTCTTAATATATTCTATGAGAGATAGTTTCTTAACAACTAATGATTTCTTTTCGCTAAGATCTTCAGACATGTGTGCTTTTTCCTTATCTTTTCTCTTGCTATTCTTTGATCCTTGTGGGAAAACGGAACAGTCCACACTGGTTTCTTCGCCAACAGTGTTTTTAGATTTGATTACGATGAGTATGCTCCAGTTGTACTGACCTTGGTTCTCTTTGAGCCTTCATTTTGTGTTGGTAGTTGGTTTCTGCTTTTTTTATTCCTAATGAAACATATTCCAATGCCTCTCAAAAGTGAATTTTTTTACCATAATTTGTAGAATAAAGTTCATACACCAACTCCTTTATATAATCAGCATTCGAACCGCTCCTTATGTTTCGACTAGCTTGATCATAGCAACCATCAAATTGTGCAACTGTCTTGTTGATCTTATACTATTATTTCTTACATACAATTGTCCTTCTTTCCATGTCAGAACTAAATTTTACATAATAGCTGTGAATTCGATTCTAAAATATTTTGTCCTTTTGGTCGGTATCAACTATAGGGTCAGTCGAAACACTCAATCATGCACTAATCAACATCTTATTTTCTTTCCATTGCCAGGGTTGAATACTATCTTGCCAACGATTTTCAATGGCATCATCATTGAGGTCGATAGTATCTACTACACGAGGGTTAGCAAAATCTGAATTTTGCGAATTCGGACTAGATTGTATCAGAGTCTAAAAGGATAGGTTAGAAGAGTCACCAATACCATATAAGTCATGTCTAGATGCACAGAATTGAGTTGGAAATAGCAAGGATGTTGGAGTAACATTTTCGATAGAGGAGTTAAATATGGATAAAAATGGATAATGCGGTGTTTGTGAATTTTGATTATGTAGTTGGAAAATAGGAAATTGATTATTATTATAAGGAGATTAAAAATTGAAATTAGGAATATTTTGTGGATTTAGACTTTGAAATATATTTGGTAGTGTGAAGTTTTGATTTGGAATTTGAGAGTTTGAAGTTTGAGATTGTTGAGTATTTAGAATTTGAGAAAAATTTTGTAAGTAATTGAAAAAAGAGTTGAATTGGTTTGGATCTATTTTTTTAACAAAAAATAATATCAGTAGAACTTTAATTTCATAAATTTGAAAGAAAAATGAAAAAGAGTAGAAAAATTGTGAGAATAGAAGTGTATGTAGATCATAGTTATCAGAAATGAATCGGTATGAACCGATCAAGTTACTGGATCACTGGGTTATTGGTTCAACCGGTGAGTTACTGATTGAATCGGTTAACCTAGTCATAATTAAATTATTATATAAAATTTTACTATTATCTTCATAATAAATGTATTTTTTTAATTTTATTTTTATACTATAGTAATTATTATTTTTATTTTAATAATTTAGTTTATATCTATTATATTATTATATATTATAAGTGTTTATGCCCTGGGTCGAGTTGTACGACCTGGGCTGATTAAAGACAATTCGACCGACCTTCTCAGGTCTAGAATTTCCCGACCTCTTCTCAAAGAGTTCGGCCAAATCGCTACAGAGAGCCCAGGAAGGCCCAAATAAAGGGACACAACCCAATCTAAAGGTAGCCAAAGCCTAGAAAGATAAGGGTGGTCCTCCAAAAGATAAGATGACTTCACTCAAAGATAAGATAAGATAAGATAACTATCTTATCTCCAGAAAGGTCACTCTACATTACTATAAGTACACTGGAGCTCCCATGTATAACTCATACTCTGATTCTACTAAAAACCTGCTTAAATCCCATGCTAACTTAAGCATCGGAGTCTCTTGCAGGTACTACCACCCTCGGGTGATGAAGGATCAACAGCATCTACAGCTCCACCAGCTCCAACAAGTTGGACACGACTGCTCCAGCCACCGCAGCAGATCTCATCCGAGATCAACCATGACAATGACCACAACTCTGGTTTGGTAGATAGAATGCCAAACAAAAACGTGGATACCACAGCCAAAGATACACCTCTACAAAATGGAGAGAAGCAGTCTCCAAACTCAGAAATTCTGGAAGCCCTCAGAGAATAACAAGATCGGCTTAAACAGCACGAACAGGAGGTAGAACACCAACTTGAAGCTGAGAGGGACCTCCGAAGAGAAGCTAGATGACGCCGAGAGCTAGAAGATAAGCTCTTAAAGCTTGAAGCTAATCCCAAAACTAAAACAGCTCAACCCGGTCATGGCGACAGCCCCCACAAGGATCAAGATCCCTTCAGCAAAAAAATCATGAAAGCTAAGGTTCCAAAGGATTTTAAAGCTCCCGACATGACCCCATACAATGGTACCTCCGATCCAAGTCATCATCTCAGCAACTTTAGAAGCAGAATGTATCTCACCGATGCCTCAGACGCTATTCAATGCAAAGCCTTCCTGACTACTCTAACAAAGACGGCAATTAAGTGGTTCGACAGCTTGCCTCCCATATCTATCACCAGTTTCGATGACTTAGCTAAGAAGTTTCTTGCTAGATTTTCCATTCAGAAGGACAAAGCCAAACACGCCCTAAGCCTATTAAGAATCAATCAAGGAGATCGGGAGAGTCATTGCTCTTACATGGAAAGATTCAACAAAGCTTGCCTGGACATACAAAGCCTACCCACAGAAACAGCCATCATGGGTCTCATCAATGGCCTACGAGAAGGGCCCTTTAGTCACTCTATATCAAAGAAACACCCAACATCTTTAAATGAAGTGCAAGAACAGGCAGAGAAATATATCAACATGGAGAAAAATTCTCGATTAGGAGAGACCTCAAAATTCAGATTCTCCTACTCATCTCGGGATAAGGATAAAGAGTCCAAGAAAAAAGAAGATCAACACGGAGAGAAGCCTAAAAAATATCACAATTACACCCCTTTTTGGGTATCTCTTGTAGATGTTTTCCGAGAAGTATGCCACACCGAGAAGATTCCACCACCTCGTCCAATCAAAAGTAAAAAAGGAGGGGGAAATCGGACAGAATACTATGAGTACCACCGAATCTATGGACATCCTACAAACGAGTGCTTCGACCTAAAAAATGTCATAGAAAAGTTGGTAAGAGAAGGACGACTAGATCGATACTTAGCCAACAAAACGGATGAACCCAGAAAAAGAAGAAAGGATGAAGAGGTCGGATGAACTGAATGACCACCCCGCACCCCGGAGAGGCACGTTCACATGATAAATGGAGGATTCGCAAGAGGAGGGATCTCCAAATTGTAAGGCCCAGAATCTTTGAAAAGTCTTATTATGATCAAGTCTCAAATCCTACAATTATTTATAGCCTTAATTTCAGAGATTATTTTATTAAAGATAATTAAGGCAAGTTTTGATTTATTGGATTTGAGATAAGCTATGATTATTATCCAATTTTATAATTATTGGATTATTTTCTATATTTGAATTATAAAGTTGATAATTATAAAATAATAAGTATTTTATATGATTTGGGTTGGATAAGTAATATTTTAAATATTAATACTGTTATTTTGGAAAATGAAGAAATTAAGTATATTATTTCTTATTATTTGATTTGGGCATTTTATTGAAAATAATTGTAGAGTTGATGAACAAATAGTATTTTATATATTATTATTATTGGATTAGAATTTATTTCTAATTACTATATTATCCCTATTTTTAAGTGAAATTACTAAAATGTCCCTAACCCTAATTTTTGAAAATGAAACCCTAACCCAGTAACCCGCTAACCGACCCGGTTTCCTTCACTCACACTCAGCAGCAGCAGCTGCTGCCCCTCTAACCTAAGCACACACACAGCCGTAACCTTCCCCATTTCAGCCAGCAGCAACATCTGCAAAAATGAAAGAAAGAAAGAGAGGGAAGGGAGAAACGGATTCGTGGAGGAGAAGAAGGAGAGGAGGGGAGGAAAGAGACTGCGCCGCGCGCTGGGCTTCTCTGCCACCGCGCCGTCGCCGTGACTGCCGGAGTCGCCGCGCCCTGCACGCTCGTCGCCGCCGTTACGTGTAAGTCCACCTTGGTGCCGGTCGAAGAGGGGTGAAGGAGAGATGTCGAGAGTGAGACGCGATGGAGGTGAGTGAATAGAACTGCCATCACCACCGTCCTGTCCGTGGGGTTGAGATCGCGTCGCCATCTTGGATCCTCGACGCCGCCGCAGTGGAGAGTGGAGCAGTCACCGCCAAAGGAGGTGTTTCGCGCATTACCGTGAGCTGCGAACCACTGACCGAGAAGAAGCTCCATCCTCGTCCCTGCTGTGCAGCGCCGGCGCTATTAGGGTTTCACCGCCGCCGTCCTCGTGGTAGCTGGTGTCGTCACCGGAGAAGACCACCGGAGTTGCTGTCTGCTTCTGCCTCGGGATTATGCAAGTTGCCGGAGCCCACTGCCACCAGAGCTGACCAGAACCACCACTGTGGTTGCCGCTGGGATTGTGAACGGAAGAAGGAGACGCTGGTCCTGTCACAGCCGTTCCCGGGGGAGAAATCAGTCGCGCCGCCGTGCCTGGCAGCCGGGAATGCCACTGCCGTCGCCGAAAAATTTGTCGGTAAGGGTTTTAAGTTGATTCTCCTTCCGTTGAGTTTCCGGAAACCTCATTGTTGCTGCATGTTGTTCAGGTCACCGCTGCCGCTTTAGGTGGCTATCGGGCTGCCGCCGAACCGGTTTGGAGACCGTCGCTGTTTCGGTTCAGCCGTTCCTTCTTCGGTTCGAGTTGCTGAGATTGTTGAGAACGCAAGTGGAGCCAAGTTGCTGGCTGCAGTTGGTTTTGGGTTGAGGCGGAGATGACTCTATGAGACTTTTGGGCTATGGAATTGCGTTTTGAGGTAGGGGCGCTTTCCAAAAACTATAGTTTATTATTGGAATTATTACATATGGGTACTGATGTGAGATATTGTGTATTTGGTGATTGTATCTGCCTTATGTATTATTTGATTGACTCGAATGACTATGGATGTTGGTTTGGCCGAATTGTTGTGTGGCTTGTGAAATGTAATGTTTGAAGTTGATTCCTTAAAGATTTGAAATGAGTTTAATCCGTTGAGGATTGGTTTGAATTGAGTCAATTATTTTGATGATGTGGAAGATAGAATACTCTTGAAATTCAGCCTGTGTTGCTTTAATTGATTTGGTTTTGATAAATGATTTATTGCTGAACCGATTCTTTAAAGCTTTGGAAATGAGTTAAATCGGTTGATATTGAGTTGATTTTTGAAATGGCTTCCTTGAGATATGCCACTGAGGCGACTGTTGGATTTAGCTTGCTTTTGAATTGATTTCTGGTTTTGAGCTGTTGAAAAGGAATGAGAAACGGTTTAGTTGGGACCCGAACCGGGTGGCAAAAGTCCAAGTTTTAGGGGAGGTGCTGCCGAAATTTCTATAGAATCCGAGTCCTTATTTGAAATGTTAATTGGGGAATTTTGAGTTTAATGCCTTTCCTATCTATTTTGAGGATTGTGAAATTATGGCTTCTTTATTACCTTTACTTAGAGCAATTAAGAAAGCAATGAAGTTATGCTTTGAAAGAATTATTGAAAAGAGAATCATGATTTATCCTTATTTTCCAAGAAGAACAGTATGTCTTTGGGTACAAGTCATTTGAAAGAGAATTTTACTTTGAGGCTGTTTTAAAAGGTAAAGCGGGTTTATGTTTTTCTCTATTAAACACAAAGATTGTCCCTTGGGAGAGTTTTCGTGATTTTAAAAGGAATTGGATTTCGATTGATGAGCCTCATTATTTTGACGTTTTAAATAAGATTCAAAGTATCTTTTGAACTCTAGTTTAACACAACAAAAATGATTCTCTTATCAGTTTGAAACGCTTCAGATTTAATTATGGAATTGAAGCCGGTTTTGTTTAAGTAAAGGAAATGGTTTTGAAAGAAGTAAAGGTTACGTGACTCGGTTTGGCTTAGATCCTATTTTCTTACTCAAATCAGAAAGCCAATGTTTTAATGATTTTAAATGATTTTGGCGAAATGAGATATGTTATTCTCCCCTAAAGACTTGGGACTCTGCCGAGAAACTTTGTTATAAAATCCCATTGTTGAATGGATGATTTTGAGTGTCTCCAAAAAGAATCTTTAACTTGCCATGGTTATGGAAGTTTGGAAAGAGGATGCCGAGAGTGACATTGTTTTCAAAGGGGAATTTACCTTGAGTAAAAGTGGCTTATGAGCCTAAAATGATTTGAGAAATGAGATCTTTAAAGCCAAGGCTGAAAAGAGTTGAAACTCGATTTCAAAGTGAAATGAATTGAGGAAATGATTTATGGCTTAAATGCCGACTTTATGAATTTAATGATGTTGAATGGTGGAAGTGCTGTTTTGTTGTGAGCCGGAATGGCTGTGTATGATTATACATATTGGTTGGTTTTGGATTGAACCGTGAGCCGGAATGGCTGTGTATGATATGAATATTGGCTAGTTCTGGACTGAACCGTGAGCCGGATGGCTGAGATGGATGTTGATCCATGGATGAGATTGAATGCATGTTTATGCTGAATCATTGATAAATGTGAATGTTGCACTTCCACTATCTGAGATACGAGTTTCCCTGGGTAGTAGCAGTGGCTAGCCACCACGTGCTCCAGGTCGAGACTTGATACTCTGTTGACCCTATGTCGTAAGTGTGGCCGGGCACTGTGAAAGGCCCGGATGAGCTCGCCCCCATAAATATTCACCAGTGATGGTGATGGATAAATATTCACCAGTGAGGGTGATGGATATAGATCATGATTATGATCAAGTTTATGATGAGTATAACTCGAGTTGGGGATGCACGACAGAGGGACAGTCCAATGGTTAGCTACCAGGACTTGTCGGGTTGGCTTTATAACCGACAGATGATATCATCAGCCACTAGGGACAGGCATGCATCATATGCATTTGTGTGACATTGGTTGGGTGTGCATATTATACTTGGTTTGCCTATGTGATTAATTGCTAACTGTTCTACTTGTAATAACTGTTTGTTTGTGCTTGAACTTCCTATCTGTGTTTGCATCTGGGACTCTGTTGGATTTGTGGTGACTGGTTGTTAGTTGGATTGTTTGGGCCTAGGGCCGTGGTTGGAAAGAGATGAACTGATGGTTGATTTCGGTTTTGTGTTTCTGGTTTGGAATAAAATTATGAAAGGCTATTTTGGTTCCGCATAGATAAACCGTTTTGAAAGGCTTTTGAGTTTTGAGAATTGAATGGTTCCTCTTTCAGTAAAGATTTTTGACTTTACTTTTATTGAAAACCGTGTTTTTGAAAAGAGGCATAAGAAGGTTATTAATCACTGGTACGGTTTATCTTCATGTATCCTATTACAGTAATTCCCAAAAACCCTCTACTGAGAACCCTTTCGAGGATGATGTTCTCACTCCCCTACATTTTTCCCCTTTCAGGATATGGGCGCAGAAGTTATGAAGAGTTCTTTTAGTTGTGGTTGAAATGCTCTGTATTGCTTTAGACTATTATTTGTACCCTCGCCTTTATCTTGAGATATTCTGTAAGAGGGATAGGAATTGTATTGGATTATGTTTGTAATATTATTTATATATATTTTTGTATATATATGGATGTACTCTTTATGAGTTTTGTAAGTTGTATGGTATTTATGGACGTATGTTATCGGATGAAAGTTTTTGGGAGCGGTATTGCGGTTTAAAGTTTCAAACAGGCTCATATTTTAGTATTAAATAAGATAAGTGTCGTCGTAATGTCCAAAGCTATCAGAGTCGCGCAGCCGGAAGTGCGAGCTTTGGTAGTTAGGGTGTTACATTATGGTATCAGAGTAGTTCTTCCTGTAGAGCCTGAGGAATGGACTGACTATGCTTCAGTTGCATACTCTGAGCGTTTGTCATGTATTAGGTCTTGTCGAATGACGAGAATTAGAGCTTTATGCACATGATGATCTATTGATTAACGCTGTTAGTCTTGCATTGCATAATTCCTGATATTAAGTTTGGCCGGCTTAATACTAGTGAAATATGTATATGAAAGCACTGATGGGTTATCATAGATGAAATCCTAGTTTTGAGTAAAGCGAATCGCGGGTTTTGGAAAAGTTGGAAACTACTTCTCGAGGCTATTCAGTTGTGTGTCTTGAATTCTGTTCGAGTTGACATGTTCTTTCATATCCTAACTTGAAGTTCTTATTTGCTAGACCTTTTGAAGAGTAATTTGATGTCTTCACTCTATTCCTCTATCCATATGTATTCTTGTTTGACCTTAAGTGCATATGCTGGTTTAAGATCTTTGTTGCATCTATCTTCCTCTGTTTGAGTTCTTCTTGATTCAAGTATTCTTTGATATAGCCTTGAACCTGTCTTAATGTGCTGTGACTTTTAACTCCGGATTCTGAGTCCATTCTTTGAGAAATTGTTGATTCAGTTTTTCTCTTACTTGACAGTGATCACAGCCAATTTTGAGATTTTATAAATTGCTGTTGATTAGATATATGCTTTTCTATATATGAGACTTTGAAATTATTTATACAGTTTAACAACTATTTCTTTCTAATACTTTGCCTGTACTTTTACTGGTTTACGCAATTGTACTTATTTTAAAAGTAAATTTTGACCTTCTAGTAATTTTACTATAGTTCCAATGGACATCTTTATTTGATTGTGTATTTGGATATTTTCTGAAATACTGGAAAGAAAGAATTTTTCGCTTTCATTCCAGTTGAGTTTCGTTTGATAAGCTTTACTTAACTTATTTTGAATTGAGTTTGGTTTAGCATACTACATAGTTTATGCCATTGTTGTTCTTTTGAAAATGTTGGATTCATAGCTTTCTTCTTATGAACGGACTGGTTCCTTCTTAAGCTTTTCACCTCTATGAATGTCATACGTGATTCTGTTTTTTAACTAATCTTTTACATCTTGTGAACATTACCATTGATCTTGGTTTGTCCCCTCTTGTGAATCTCATCCTTATGTGGGTCAGTTTGATTCGTTTCAGGATAGTACATTGTTTATTCTCCCATTATCTCTACAAGAGTTTTTAGTTAAAGATTTATCATTTAAAAATTACAAATGATTGAGTTGTCTTTTCTATGACTTTTGTATTCTTTTGGATCCATTTAAAACTTGTTTGATATTTCATGCTTAGTGGATCTTGTTTGAACTACTCTAATTTAAGATCCTTTCTTGCAAGGCTTGACTCCTTTTTAGTACATCTTAAACTTCTTGAATGTTCTTCTGAGATGGGGATTTCAAGAACACTTTTGGAGTATTGTTTTGGACTTTTTAAAGAAGTTTTGAATTCTCTTGTAAGAAGTTTTAAACGGAATTTATTTTCTGTTTCTTGATTTAGATTGAAACCATTGTTCAATATTGATGAAGTTAATTTAAAAATCGGCATGCGCTATTTTAAATGAGGTTTTGGAAAGTTTCCTTGTTTAGTGGAAACCGGTTTGTTTGTAACGCACCACTTATTTCCTTACCAGATTGTAAGCAAATTTTTATCTCGGAGTTTCTTTTCTAAAAAGAGTTTAACTTCCTCTTTCGTACTTGCTATAAATGTTATACATGCTTGTTTGAATATGAAATTTTGAGAATTTTGAACAAGCATCTGATTATTTCCGAGTTTTTATGAACTGCTTTTGGTTAAGTTGTGCATTTAATTATCTTTCTAAAATATTTGAGGAAATATTTTAGCTCTTAGCCAAAGTTGTGTGCATTTGTTTTTGGAACTCTACAAAATCTACTTCAACATGGAATTGTATTGAAGTAAAGCCACATTTATGCTTTTGTTACTCTCTTGAAGGACATTTGTTGCTTAACTTTTCTTTTAGACTGCGAGGTATTTTCCTGCAAGTTTTCGATTCTTTTAAGAACAATGTATTCAGAAGTATTTTTAATCATGCCCTTGAGTTTTGTGAGCTTTGCCTTGGGTTTGAGATATTCTCTTTTGTAAACCTCATACTTCATCGACTCAGTTTGAGTTTGTTTCAAGCTGATGCGCTGGTTATCTTCTTGTTGATCCTATTGAACTTCTTTGATCTAAGGGTTATCTTTGAAGTTGTCAATTGAATTATGTCTAGCAAACTTTATTGCTTGAACATCCATGTTTATCTGGGATTGGATATATTCTTTCAAATCTATGACTATTGTCTTTGACATCCGTCTCTCCTTTCTAAGATCTCATATTCTTCTGAGTAGACTCGAGAATTGTTTTGGTATCACGTGCGACTTGTAGACGTAGTAACGCGATACGTTAGTTCCTTAAGATGTGATGTGTATACGGAAGTTGAAGCGGTAGGTGTGCAACGTATGAGTTGTGGGCATTTTGTTCCTTGCGAACGGGTTTGTGATTGTCAGGCTTGTGATCAAATTTGGGGTTTGTAAGGTGCTTGATGGAATTGGAAAGTTGAAACCTTGAGGTTGATATAAGATTAGTGTGCGGATATTGAGCACATCGTTTTAACTCCATCATGTTTTCTAGCCTTTGATGCCTTGCCCTACTATCACATGATTGACCCATGTTATCTTTTGCATTGAGCCTATCTTGTAACGTTTGCCTGGCAGTTACACTCCTACCTTTGCATCCTTATGCTTATGATAATCAAAGTATTTGAAAATCGTATATATGGTTATATTTTGAGATATTTTTGCTTCTTCTTTAAATGTGTTCAAGGGTGAACTGTTATGGAATTTCTTCCATTTTGTATCAATTTTCGAGGGCGAAAATTTTTATAAGGTGGGTAGAATGTAAGGCCCAGAATCTTTGAAAAGTCTTATTATGATCAAGTCTCAAATCCTACAATTATTTATAGCCTTAATTTCAGAGATTATTTTATTAAAGATAATTAAGGCAAGTTTTGATTTATTGGATTTGAGATAAGCTATGATTATTATCCAATTTTATAATTATTGGATTATTTTCTATATTTGAATTATAAAGTTGATAATTATAAAATAATAAGTATTTTATATGATTTGGGTTGGATAAGTAATATTTTAAATATTAATACTGTTATTTTGGAAAATGAAGAAATTAAGTATATTATTTCTTATTATTTGATTTGGGCATTTTATTGAAAATAATTGTAGAGTTGATGAACAAATAGTATTTTATATATTATTATTATTGGATTAGAATTTATTTCTAATTACTATATTATCCCTATTTTTAAGTGAAATTACTAAAATGTCCCTAACCCTAATTTTGAAAATGAAACCCTAACCCAGTAACCCGCTAACCGACCCGGTTTCCTTCACTCACACTCAGCAGCAGCAGCTGCTGCCCCTCTAACCTAAGCACACACACAGCCGTAACCTTCCCCATTTCAGCCAGCAGCAACATCTGCAAAAATGAAAGAAAGAAAGAGAGGGAAGGGAGAAACGGATTCGTGGAGGAGAAGAAGGAGAGGAGGGGAGGAAAGAGACTGCGCGCGCGCTGGGCTTCTCTGCCACCGCGCCGTCGCCGTGACTGCCGGAGTCGCCGCGCCCTGCACGCTCGTCGCCGCCGTTACGTGTAAGTCCACCTTGGTGCCGGTCGAAGAGGGGTGAAGGAGAGATGTCGAGAGTGAGACCGATGGAGGTGAGTGAATAGAACTGCCATCACCACCGTCCTGTCCGTGGGGTTGAGATCGCGTCGCCATCTTGGATCCTCGACGCCGCCGCAGTGGAGAGTGGAGCAGTCACCGCCAAAGGAGGTGTTTCGGCATTACCGTGAGCTGCGAACCACTGACCGAGAAGAAGCTCCATCCTCGTCCCTGCTGTGCAGCGCCGGCGCTATTAGGGTTTCACCGCCGCCGTCCTCGTGGTAGCTGGTGTCGTCACCGGAGAAGACCACCGGAGTTGCTGTCTGCTTCTGCCTCGGGATTATGCAAGTTGCCGGAGCCCACTGCCACCAGAGCTGACCAGAACCACCACTGTGGTTGCCGCTGGGATTGTGAACGGAAGAAGGAGACGCTGGTCCTGTCACAGCCGTTCCCGGGGGAGAAATCAGTCGCGCCGCCGTGCCTGGCAGCCGGGAATGCCGCTGCCGTCGCCGAAAAATTTGTCGGTAAGGGTTTTAAGTTGATTCTCCTTCCGTTGAGTTTCCGGAAACCTCATTGTTGCTGCATGTTGTTCAGGTCACCGCTGCCGCTTTAGGTGGCTATCGGGCTGCCGCCGAACCGGTTTGGAGACCCGGTCGGTCGTTTCTGGGTTCAGCCGTTATCCCTTCTTCGGTTCGAGTTGCTGAGATTGTTGAGAACGCAAGTGGAGCCAAGTTGCTGGCTGCAGTTGGTTTTGGGTTGAGGCGGAGATGACTCTATGAGACTTTTGGGCTATGGAATTGCGTTTTGAGGTAGGGGCGCTTTCCAAAAACTATAGTTTATTATTGGAATTATTACATATGGGTACTGATGTGAGATATTGTGTATTTGGTGATTGTATCTGCCTTATGTATTATTTGATTGACTCGAATGACTATGGATGTTGGTTTGGCCGAATTGTTGTGTGGCTTGTGAAATGTAATGTTTGAAGTTGATTCCTTAAAGATTTGAAATTACGTTGAGGATTGGTTTGAATTGAGTCAATTATTTTGATGATGTGGAAGATAGAATACTCTTGAAATTCAGCCTGTGTTGCTTTAATTGATTTGGTTTTGATAAATGATTTATTGCTGAACCGATTCTTTAAAGCTTTGGAAATGAGTTAAATCGGTTGATATTGAGTTGATTTTTGAAATGGCTTCCTTGAGATATGCCACTGAGGCGACTGTTGGATTTAGCTTGCTTTTGAATTGATTTCTGGTTTTGAGCTGTTGAAAAGGAATGAGAAACGGTTTAGTTGGGACCCGAACCGGGTGGCAAAAGTCCAAGTTTTAGGGGAGGTGCTGCCGAAATTTCTATAGAATCCGAGTCCTTATTTGAAATGTTAATTGGGGAATTTTGAGTTAATGCCTTTCCTATCTATTTTGAGGATTGTGAAATTATGGCTTCTTTATTACCTTTACTTAGAGCAATTAAGAAAGCAATGAAGTTATGCTTTGAAAGAATTATTGAAAAGAGAATCATGATTTATCCTTATTTTCCAAGAAGAACAGTATGTCTTTGGGTACAAGTCATTTGAAAGAGAATTTTGCTTTGAGGCTGTTTTAAAAGGTAAAGCGGGTTTATGTTTTTCTCTATTAAACACAAAGATTGTCCCTTGGGAGAGTTTTCGTGATTTTAAAAGGAATTGGATTTCGATTGATGAGCCTCATTATTTTGACGTTTTAAATAAGATTCAAAGTATCTTTTGAACTCTAGTTTAACACAACAAAAATGATTCTCTTATCAGTTTGAAACGCTTCAGATTTAATTATGGAATTGAAGCCGGTTTTGTTTAAGTAAAGGAAATGGTTTTGAAAGAAGTAAAGGTTACGTGACTCGGTTTGGCTTAGATCCTATTTTCTTACTCAAATCAGAAAGCCAATGTTTTAATGATTTTAAATGATTTTGGCGAAATGAGATATGTTATTCTCCCCTAAAGACTTGGGACTCTGCCGAGAAACTTTGTTATAAAATCCCATTGTTGAATGGATGATTTTGAGTGTTTCCAAAAAGAATCTTTAACTTGCCATGGTTATGGAAGTTTGGAAAGAGGATGCCGAGAGTGACATTGTTTTCAAAGGGGAATTTACCTTGAGTAAAAGTGGCTTATGAGCCTAAAATGATTTGAGAAATGAGATCTTTAAAGCCAAGGCTGAAAAGAGTTGAAACTCGATTTCAAAGTGAAATGAATTGAGGAAATGATTTATGGCTTAAATGCCGACTTTATGAATTTAATGATGTTGAATGGTGGAAGTGCTGTTTTGTTGTGAGCCGGAATGGCTGTGTATGATTATACATATTGGTTGGTTTTGGATTGAACCGTGAGCCGGAATGGCTGTGTATGATATGAATATTGGCTGATTCTGGACTGAACCGTGAGCCGGATGGCTGAGATGGATGTTGATCCATGGATGAGATTGAATGCGTGTTTATGCTGAATCATTGATAAATGTGAATGTTGCACTTCCACTATCTGAGATACGAGTTTCCCTGGGTAGTAGCAGTGGCTAGCCACCACGTGCTCCAGGTCAAGACTTGATACTCTGTTGACCCTATGTCGTAAGTGTGGCCGGGCACTGTGAAAGGCCCGGATGAGCTCGCCCCCATAAATATTCACCAGTGATGGTGATGGATAAATATTCACCAGTGAGGGTGATGGATATGGATCATGATTATGATCAAGTTTATGATGAGTATAACTCGAGTTGGGGATGCACGACAGAGGGACAGTCCAATGGTTAGCTACCAGGACTTGTCGGGTTGGCTTTATAACCGACAGATGATATCATCAGCCACTAGGGACAGGCATGCATCATATGCATTTGTGTGACATTGGTTGGGTGTGCATATTATACTTGGTTTGCCTATGTGATTAATTGCTAACTGTTCTACTTGTAATAACTGTTTGTTTGTGCTTGA
>NW_027255601.1:0-19770 GCF_003086295.3 Arachis hypogaea
TATTGTTGTCGGTGAAGCGTCGCATTGGTGGCAAGGTATCCGACGTCTTCTGCAGCAGGGTGATGACTATATCACTTGACTGTTTTCCAAGAGGAGTTCTATAAGAAGTACTTTCCGACTTCTGCTAGGACGGCTAAGGAACTTGAATTGTTACAGCTGAAGCAGGGTAATATGTCCATATCGAGTATACTGACAAGTTTGAGGAGCTATTCAGGTTCTCTCGTATGTGCCAAGGGACTGGTGGAATATGAGGAATGGAAGTGTGTTAAGTATGAAGGAGGACTCCGGAGTGATATTTTCAGTTCAGTGGGACCAATGGAGATTAGGACTTCTCCGAGTTGGTAAACAAGTGTAGGGTTGCTGAAGAGTGTGTGAAGAGGGCAACTGCTGAGAAAGGGACTCACAGGGATCATTCCCACAGAACCGAGGGAAGAGCTTTGCACCTAGAGGTCCGTCTTTCAAGAGGGAAGCTCTTTTAGGAGGCCCAACAACAACAACTCCCAAGGAAAAGGTTTGGGAAGCAGCCTCAAAATGATCAAGCTTTACTAGATGTGGGGGTCACCATCCGGGAGCACCATGCAAGGCCGGATGGGGTTTGTGCTACACTTGTGGAAAGGCAGGGCATAAAGCTGTAAATTGTCCTGAGAAGCAGAACAAGGTGCTGGAAGGCACAACAGACTGGTCGGGTGTTCACCACTTCAGCTGTAGGAGCTGAGGGATCTGAGACACTTATTCGAGGTAACTGTGAAATAGCTGGTCAAACTTTAAATGCTTTATTTGATTCGGGAGCATCACATTCATTCATTGCATTTGAGAAAGCCCATGAGTTAGGACTGAAGATTGTAACTTTAGGTTATGATCTAAGAGTGTACAATGCTACCCATGAAGCCATGGTAACTAGGCTAGGATGCCCGGAAGTTTCCTTTAGGTTCAAGCAGCGTGATTTTGTTCATAATTTAGTCTTCTTGCGATGATTGGTCTTGATCTTATCTTGGGATTGGACTGGTTATCTAAGAACCACGTTCTGCTAGATTGTTCTACAAAGTTGGTGTACTTTATGCCAGAAGATACTGAAGGGCCGGTCGTGGTGAATAATTATTACTTGAATTCGATGATGGTGAACTGTTCTGGTGTTGAATGTCAGGGTATCCTGTTGTTAACCGCGGGTGTTTCGGGTGATGATCAAAGGTTGGAGCAGATTCCGGTTGTGTGTGAGTTTCCGGAAGTGTTTCCTGATGATATTGATGAGTTTCCACCTAACCGAGAGGTTGAGTTTACTATTGAATTGGTGCCCGGGGCGGGACCAATCTCAAGTGCTCCTTATAGGATGTCACCGTTAGAGATGAACGAGCTAAAGTCTCAGTTAGAGGATTTGTTGGGAAAGAATTTTATACGACCAAGCGTCTCTCTGTGGGGTGCTCCAGTGTTACTGGTGAAGAAGAAGGATAGGAGTATGCGGCTTTGTGTGGATTACAGGCAGCTGAACAAGGTTACAATAAAGAATAAGTACCCATTGCCGAGAATTGATGATCTCATGGATCAGTTACAAGGAGCTGGAGTTTTCTCCAAGATCGATTTGCGATCCGGTTATCACCAGATAAGGGTGAGGGATGAGGATATCCCTAAGACCGCTTCAGGACTCGTTATGGTCATTACGAGTACACTGTGATGTCTTTTGGGTTGACGAATGCTCCTGCGGTATTTATGGATTACATGAATAGAGGTTTCCGCCCGTTTTTGGATAAATTCGTTGTTGTCTTCATTGATGACATACTGATTTACTCCAAGACTGAAGAAGAGCATGTGGAACACTTGAGGACCGTGTTGCAGATTCTAAAGGAGAAGAAACTCTATGCAAAACTGTCTAAGTGTGAGTTTTGGAAGAGTGAGGTGAAGTTTTTGGGCCATGTGGTGAGTAAGAAGGGAATAGCCGTAGATCCAACTAAGGTGGAGGCTGTGATGGATTGGAAGCAACCAACCACCGTAACAGAGATAAGGAGTTTTTGGGTTTAGCTGGCTATTACCGAAGGTTTATCAAGGCTTTTCACAGATAGCTTTGCCCCAATGACAAAAAGTTAACCCGCAAAGAACTCCGTTTGTTTGGACTCCTGAGTGCAGAGGAAGAGCTTTCAGACATTGAAGAAAAACGTTGACCACCTGCACCTGTGTTAGTGTTACCTGAGCCCGAATGAGCATTTGAGGTGTATTGTGATGCCCCATTGAAGGGTTCTAGGTTGCGTGCTGATGCAGCATTTAATGTGGTGGCGTAATTGCCTCAACGACAGTTGAGACCTCATGAAGTTAGTTACCCTCACGCACGATTTGGAAACTCGCTTGCGGTTGTGTTTGCCTTGAAGGTGTGGAGGCATTATCTCTTATGGGGTTAAGTTCCAAGTTTTCTCCTTGATCATAAGAGCTTGAAGTACCTCTCTTGATCAGAAAAGAGGCTTCAATATGAGGCAGAGAAGGTGGATGGAATTGTTGAAGGACTACGACTTTTGAGTTGCAATTACACTCCGGGAAAGGCAACTGTTAGTGGCGGATGCGTTAAGTCGGAAGTCGTTATATGCCGGCTTGGATGATGCTTCAAGAGGAGAAGTTGCTCAGGGATTTCGAGAGTCCTGAAAATTGGTGTCCGAGAAGTATCCGGAACTTTGTGTCTTGAGCGCGATTTAGAAATCTCAAGTGATTTTAAGTCCGAACTCCTAAAGGCTCATCAAATATGATGAAGCGTTATGGAAGGTGTTACCGGCTATTGAGCAAGGAAAACGGTGGGAGTGTCGGAAGAAAAGATGGGTTATGGAGGATTCAAGGTAGGCATCATTGTGCCGTAATGTTGGCACTTTGAGGCAGATTTTTCTAAAGGAGGCACACAAAGCGGATCTCCATTCACCCGGGACAGTACTAAGATGTACCCATGATTTACAAGGCAATGTTTGGTGGCTGGGTAATGAAGAATGAATGTGGCGGAATATGTATCAAGTGCTTAACTTGTCAAAAGGTAAGATATTGAACATCAAAGACCTTCCGGGATGCCTTGAGATGCGTAGCAAGGTGTTATGCATAGGTTATGACAGTGTGTGACGACCTTCATGGTGGATACCCTGCCACGTAATAATCTCTGATAGAGATCCTCGTTTCACTTAAGTTTGGGGTGCATTTCAGAAAGCTTTTGGAACCCGATTAAGCTTGAGCACGCTTACATCCTCAAACAGATGGTCAATCCGAGAGACATCAACACTAGAGATATGTTGAGAGCTTGTGTTTTGACCCGTGAGTTGGGATGGTATATGCATTAGTGGAGTTTGCATCAATAATAGTTATCATGCGAGCATCGGAATGGCTCCGTATGAGGCCTTGTATGGGAGGAAATGTCAATCTCCCATATGTTGGTATGAAGCTGGAGAGAAAGCTGTTAGGGCCGGAAATGATAGCTGAGACTACTGAACAAGTCAAGAAAATCCGTGATAGGATGCTTACGGCGCAGAGTCGTCAAAAGAGTTACGCCGATCAGAGGCGAAGGCCCTTAGAATTTGAGGAGGAGATCATGTTTCCTTAAGGTTACTCCGACCACGGGAGTAGGTAGGGCGATTAAGGCAAAGAATTGAATCCTGATACATTGGCATTTCAAATCCTAGAAGGATTGGACCGGGGCTTCGATGGCTCTACCACCTCATCTTTCGAACCTGACGACGTGTTTCACGTGTCGCAGTTCGGAAGTACATCCTGATGCTAGCATGTGTTGGAACCTGAATCGGTTCAGTTAGGGAAGATTGACGCTTCCAGGGCTCCAGTCAGAATCGATGATACTAGTATCAACGGTTGCGTGGAAAGAGGTTTCATTAGTCAAGTGGCATGGAGTCGAAGCGGTGTTGAGGAACACACTTGGGAACTTGAGTCAGAGATGCGAAAGGACTATCCGCATTTATTCTCAGGTAATTGCATTTGAATTTTGTGGGCAAAATTCCCAATTAGGTGGGTAGAATGTAAAACCCGGTTAATTAATGGCTAATTAACCCATAAATGAGAATTTATTCTAGAAAGCCTAAAATGTGATTTTATGGCTAATGTTGATAGAGGAGGTTGAGACGAGAATTTTGGTACCAATTTTATAGAATTCGGACCAAGATTGAACCGAACGGGCCAAACCGGGCCAATTGGACCCAAAGTGGGCCCTTGGCCCAACATAACTTAACCAAAACCCTAGTTTTCAGCACTCTCTCTCCTCATTACACACACAAACACGCTGAATTAGAGGGAAGGGGGAGAAGAACACTCTCTCAAGTTCTTTCTCTCACTTGATCTTCAAACCACCATAACTTTTGATCTAGAGCTCCGATTGCCGCTCCGTTTGCGGCCACGCGTTCACCGCGGAGAGCTCTACAAAACCCATACAATCAATCTTGAGGTAAGCCACACTTTACTGTTCGAAATTCCAGCCCTCATTTTCGAGTTTCATGGGTGAAATGTTGAGATTTTGGGTTCTTTGATGTTATAGGACCCAACTCTCTCGAAGGAGAAGGTTAATCTTGTCTCCTTGGACCTTGGGTGTGGTAAGATTCTCAACCCTAGTGTAATTTTGTTGTTCTATGATGTTTGGGTATTGAGATGTTGTGTATGGGTATGATGATTGTGGCTTAGGTTGTGTATATGTGAATATTGGAGCTTGACTTGGTGATTTTGAAAAGCTTGGAAAGGGTTTGGTGGTGAAAAATCTGTTCTTGGAGGTGTTGAGGCCTTGAGAGCTTGTGGATAAGTGGTTTAGAAGTGCTCCGGTGGAGCTTGGGAAAATCGGCTAAGGTATGGTTTCAGTTTCCCGTATCTAATATGTAATGTGGTAGGAAATACTTAGGCTAGAGGCCCTAAGATAGGCATTGAATGGTTGATGTTGTTGACATTGAGATATATGATGTGGTCATATATATGTATGATTATTGATGCCTTGGTGGTCTGATGTATGAGAAATATGCATTTGTTGATTATGCTTGATGATTGGTTATGGTTGAATTGTGGGTTGAACCATGTTTATGGTGAGTATGATATTGATTGTGTACAATGATGATTTATGGAATTGGTGTCGTTGATAATTGGCATGAGAAAGAGTGTATGATATGTCAATGTGTTTGAGTTTGAGCCACTTGGGTGAAGTGGGTTAGAATGATGAGATAGTGATTTGGTATATTGTGGTAAAATCTCATGTGTGAGTTGAGGAGGCTGATGTTGAAATTGATGTATTTTGATTGATTTCAAAAAAAAAGATGAAAATGGCATGTTTTGATTGATTTTGAAAAGAGTTGGAAATGACTTGTTTGAAAATGGCACTTTGTGGTTTTTATGAAAATATATTTTTGGGCATATTTTGGTGGGACATAACTTGGACTACGGATCTCTGTTTTGTGCCAAATCTGTTTAGAAATGAAATTGGATCCGGGATGTCCATGCCGTTCGAAGAACAGGTGAAAAACGATTTAAAATGAGAAAGTTATGTCCGTTGGAAGATTGGGGTTTAATTCTGTGAATTCTGCAGCTTTTAACTTAGAAAATTCTTAGCAGAATGACCCCTTGCGCGTGGGCGCACTTGGCGCGTGCGCGCCGTTCTTCCCGAAATTGCCATCCACGCGTGAGCGTGATGTGCGCGGGCGCGCCGATTGTGCTGCACCCAATGCCCAGCCATTTTCCAGAGAGTTATGCCAGAACTGTGCCAGTTTGTGCTGGGGCACGAGAGTACCCACGCGTACGCGTGGTTGACGCGTACGCGTCGATTGGTAAATGTTTAATTCACGCGTTAGCGTGCATGACGCTTGCGCGTCGATGAAGTTTTGAGGCCATGCACGCGTGCGCGTGGAGTGCGCGTACGCGTGGACCTGTTTTCATCCCAAAGTTGATTTTTGAGTTTAAAAGCCAAATTTCATACTTCTAAGCCTCTGATCTCACCACTTATATCTTAAATCATTATGATATACCTAGCTATGATAGAAGGAGCTAGTGGATGTGGTAACTTGCGAGTGAAGCAAGGGAAAATGAATAATCAATGAGGATCATTGATGATTATGTGAGATGTGGAGGATGGTGGTGGAAGTGCTTGTTATGTCATTGGCCGAAGGGCCGTAATTGTTTATGAATTGGCTGGTTATGGATTTAACCGTGAGCCGGATGGCTGATATGGATGTTGATCCATGGATGAGAATTCATGCATGTTTATGCTGAATTATTGATAATTGTGATTTGCACTTCCACTATCGGAGTTACGAGTTTCCCTGGGTAGTAGCAGTGGCTAGCCACCACGTGCTCCAGGTTGAGACTTGATACTCTTTTGACCCTATGTCATAAGTGTGGCCGGGCACTGTGAAAGACCCGGATGAGCTCGCCCCGTAAATATTCACCAGTGAGGGTGATGGATATAGATCATGATTATGATCAAGTTTATGACGAGTATAACTCGAGTTGGGATGCATGACAGAGGACAGTCCAATGGTTAGCTACCAGGACTTGTCGGGTTGGCTCTATAACGACAGATGATATCATCAGCCACTAGGGACAGGCATTCATCATATGCATACTATGTGAATTGTTTGAGATTGCCTATTTGACTGCATATTACTTGCTAATTGTCTAAATGCCTTAACTGCTCCTATTTGTATATTCCTTGCTTGATTAACTGTGTTTGCTATTTTATACTGCTGCTGGTGGTTGGGAGGTCTGAAGGAATTGGAAAGGGAAGTATTAGTTAGACTGAAGTATCCTTAGTCAGATGCCCTTTTACGGTTTAGCTTGTTTATAAGCTTTGATATTATTGGAGGAAGTTCTAGGATTTGCCTTCGGCTTTCCTCCATTATTATGTATTATATATGTGGAAGCTGTTACCATGCTGGGGACCTCTGGTTCTCACCCATGCGGATTTTGTGGTTTTCAGATGCAGGGCGTGAGGTTTCCCGCTGAGGCATGCTGGAGACTTCTAGATTTGCGAAGATTCCTTGTTCTTGGGACTATGTTTTGGTTTATATGTTTTGCTAGATACTTTTATCTCCATTAAATAATACAAACTGTGATGACTCCTCTTATGGGAGATTTTGGAGAATAGGTTTTATGTATTTGTGTCCCTTTGGGTTTCCTTTGGGGTTTTCCTTATTTTATCATATGTATATATTGTTATGCTCGGACCGGTTATCTTCGCAGCCGGATCTTGAGTCTTGATATTCCTGTTTTTGACACTCCTTTGTATATATATAATCTCGCGTTGGTTATCCTTGTTCGTTACGTTATCGATCGGAGTGTTGCGCTTTAAGGTTGCGGTTTTTGTTTACCCCTTTTTCTACAAAGGCTCCTAGTTATAATCAATTATTCATACTACTATACGTACTAAACTTTACATTAGAGGTCGTAATACCTTGCCATCTCTGAATTATGACTTAAGCATAAGACTCTGTATGGTAGGGTGTTACATTATGGTATCAGAGCAGTTCGTTCCTGTAGAGCCTGAGGATGGACTGATTATGCTTCTGTGCATTCTCTGTGTGTTGTTATTGCTATTAGTATATCTGCTTGATATACTGGCATAAACGTTCATGAGCATGCATTTGGGACTTTGAAGTACTAGACTTCCGATATTGAGACTGATCAACTTAATATCGATTGTTTGGTATGTATAGGAACCAGATGGCGCCTCGTGGACGCGGTAGAGGTAGTGTGAGAGGTCGTGCGAATGCTCGTGCGCCGGAGAATAACCTATGACCCGGTGAACTTTATGACTGCATTGGAGAACATGGCTGCTGCTATGCAAGCCACTGCTGAGGCTCTTGGTCAACAGATGAACAACCATGGTAATGATGGAGTGGAGTTCATGGCCCGATGACGCTGGCAAACTTTTTGAAGGTGAATCCGCCTAAGTTCAAGGGAACTACTAGTCCGACTGAGGCTGATACATGGTTTCAGGCTATAGAGCGAGCACTGCAAGCACAAGTGGTACCTGAAGGGCAGCGTGTCGAGTTTGCTACCTATATGCTTGTCGGTGAAGCGTCGCATTGGTGGCAAGGCATCCGACGTCTTCTGCAGCAGGGTGATGACTATATCACTTAGACTGTTTTCCAAGAGGAGTTCTATAAGAAGTACTTTCCGACTTCTGCTAGGACGGCTAAGGAACTTGAATGTTACAGCTGAAGCAGGGTAATATGTCCATATCGGAGTATACTGACAAGTTTGAGGAGCTATTCAGGTTCTCTCGTATGTGCCAAGGACTCTGGTGGAATATGAGAATGGAAGTGTGTTAAGTATGAAGGAGGACTCCGGAGTGATATTTTCAGTTCAGTGGGACCAATGGAGATTAGGACTTTCTCCGAGTTGGTGAACAAGTGTAGGGTTGCTGAAGAGTGTGTGAAGAGGGCAACTGCTGAGAAAGGGACTCACAGAGGATCATTCCACAGAACCGAGGGAAGAGTTTTGCACCTAGAGGTCCGTCTTTCAAGAAGGGAAGCTCTTTTAGGAGGCCCAACAACAACAACAACTCCCAAGGAAAAAGGTTTGGGAAACAGCCTCAAAATGATCAAGCTTTACTAGATGTGGGGGTCACCATCCGGGAGCACCATGCAAGGCCGGATGGGGTTTGTGCTACACTTGTGGAAAGGCAGGGCATAAAGCTGTAAATTGTCCTGAGAAGCAGAAACAAGGTGCTGGAAGGGCACAACAGACTGGTCGGGTGTTCACCACTTCAGCTGTAGGAGCTGAGGGATCTGAGACACTTATTCGAGGTAACTGTGAAATAGCTGGTCAAACTTTAAATGCTTTATTTGATTCGGGAGCATCACATTCATTCATTGCATTTGAGAAAGCCCATGAGTTAGGACTGAAGATTGTAACTTTAGGTTATGATCTAAGAGTGTACAATGCTACCATGAAGCCATGGTAACTAGGCTAGGATGCCCGGAAGTTTCCTTTAGGTTCAAGCAGCGTGATTTTGTTCATAATTTAGTCTTCTTGCCGATGATTGGTCTTGATCTTATCTTGGGATTGGACTGGCTATCTAAGAACCACGTTCTGCTAGATTGTTCTACAAAGTCGGTGTACTTTATGCCAGAAGATACTGAAGGGCCGGTCGTGGTGAATAATTATTACTTGAATTCGATGATGGTGAACTGTTCTGGTGTTGAATGTCAGGGTATCCTGTTGTTAACCGCGGGTGTTTCGGGTGATGATCAAAGGTTGGAGCAGATTCCGGTTGTGTGTGAGTTTCCGGAAGTGTTTCCTGATGATATTGATGAGTTTCCACCTAACCGAGAGGTTGAGTTTACTATTGAATTGGTGCCCGGGGCGGGACCAATCTCAAGTGCTCCTTATAGGATGTCACCGTTAGAGATGAACGAGCTAAAGTCTCAGTTAGAGGATTTGTTGGGAAAGAATTTTATACGACCAAGCGTCTCTCTGTGGGGTGCTCCAGTGTTACTGGTGAAGAAGAAGGATAGGAGTATGCGGCTTTGTGTGGATTACAGGCAGCTGAACAAGGTTACAATAAAGAATAAGTACCCATTGCCGAGAATTGATGATCTCATGGATCAGTTACAAGGAGCTGGAGTTTTCTCCAAGATCGATTGCGATCCGGTTATCACCAGATAAGGGTGAGGGATGAGGATATCCCTAAGACCGCTTCAGGACTCGTTATGGTCATTACGAGTACACTGTGATGTCTTTTGGGTTGACGAATGCTCCTGCGGTATTTATGGATTACATGAATAGAGGTTTCCGCCCGTTTTGGATAAATTCGTTGTTGTCTTCATTGATGACATACTGATTTACTCCAAGACTGAAGAAGAGCATGTGGAACACTTGAGGACCGTGTTGCAGATTCTAAAGGAGAAGAAACTCTATGCAAAACTGTCTAAGTGTGAGTTTTGGAAGAGTGAGGTGAAGTTTTTGGGCCATGTGGTGAGTAAGAAGGGAATAGCCGTAGATCCAACTAAGGTGGAGGCTGTGATGGATTGGAAGCAACCAACCACCGTAACAGAGATAAGGAGTTTTCTGGGTTTAGCTGGCTATTACCGAAGGTTTATCAAAGGCTTTTCACAGATAGCTTTGCCAATGACAAAGTTAACCCGCAAAGACACTCCATTTGTTTGGACTCCTGCGTGCGAGGAGAGCTTTCAGACATTGAAGAAAAAGTTGACCACTGCACCTGTGTTAGTGTTACCTGAGCCGAATGAGCCATTTGAGGTGTATTGTGATGCCTCATTGAAGGGTTTAGGGTGCGTGCTGATGCAGCATTGTAATGTGGTGGCGTATGCCTCACGACAGTTGAGACCTCATGAAGTTAGTTACCCTACGCACGATTTGGAACTCGCTGCGGTTGTGTTTGCCTTGAAGGTGTGGAGGCATTATCTCTATGGGGTTAAGTTCCAAGTTTTCTCTGATCATAAGAGCTTGAAGTATCTCTTTGATCAGAAAGAGCTCAATATGAGGCAGAGGAGGTGGATGGAATTGTTGAAGGATTACAACTTTGAGTTGCATTACCATCCGGGAAAGGCGAATGTAGTGGCAGATGCGTTAAGTCAGAAGTCGTTATATGCGGCTTGGATGATGCTTCAAGAGGAGAAGTTGCTCAAGGGATTTGAGAGCCTGAAAATTGGTGCTCGAGAAGTATCCGGAACCTTGTGTTTGAGCCGATTAGAAATCTCAAGTGATTTAAGTCCGAACTCCTAAAGGCTCATCAAAATGATGAAGTGTTATGGAAGGTGTTACCGGCTATTGAGCAAGGAAAACGGTGGAGAGTGTCGGAAGAAAAAGATGGGTTATGGAGGTTCAAGGGTAGGATCATTGTGCCGGATGTCGGCACTTTGAGGCAAGATATTTTAAAGGAGGCACACAAAAGCGGATTCTCCATTCACCCGGGAAGTACTAAGATGTACCATGATTTAAAGGCAATGTTCTGGTGGCCGGGTATGAAGAATGATGTGGCGGAATATGTATCAAAGTGCTTAACTTGTCAAAAGGTAAAGATTGAACATCAAAGACCTTTCGGGATGTTGCAACCTTTAGAGATTCTGCAATGGAAGTGGGAAAGTATTGCAATGGACTTTGTGTCGGGATTGCCAAGGACTAGGGCTGGTTATGATGCTATTTGGGTGATTGTGGACCGAAGTCAGCTCACTTTTTACCCATTCGTATGACTTACACCCTTGAGGAGCTAGCACGGTTATACATAAAGGAGATTGTGAGACTTCATGGTGTACCTGCTACTATAATCTCTGATAGAGATCCTCGTTTCACTTCAATGTTTTGGGGTGCATTTCAGAAAGCTTTTGGAACCCGATTAAGCTTGAGCACAGCTTACCATCCTCAAACAGATGGTCAATCCGAGAGGACAATCCAAACACTAGAGGATATGTTGAGAGCTTGTGTTTTGGACCAACCGGTGAGTTGGGATCGGTATATGCCATTAGTGGAGTTTGCATACAATAATAGTTATCATGCGAGCATCGAATGGCTCCGTATGAGGCCTTGTATGGGAGGAAATGTCAATCTCCACTATGTTGGTATGAAGCTGGAGAGAAAAGCTTGTTAGGCCGGAAATGATAGCTGAGACTACTGAACAAGTCAAGAAAATCCGTGATAGGATGCTTACGGCGCAGAGTCGTCAAAAGAGTTACGCCGATCAGAGGCGAAGGCCCTTAGAATTTGAGGACGGAGATCATGTTTCCTTAAGGTACTCCGACCACGGAGTAGGTAGGCGATTAAGGCAAAGAAGTTGAATCCTCGATACATTGGCCCATTTCAAATCCTAGAGAGGATTGGACCGGTGGCGTATCGGATGGCTCTACCACCTCATCTTTCGAACCTGCACGACGTGTTTCACGTGTCGCAGCTTCGGAAGTACACTCCTGATGCTAGCCATGTGTTGAACCTGAATCGGTTCAGTTAGGAAGATTGACGCTTCCAGTGGCTCCAGTCAGAATTGATGATACTAGTATCAAACGGTTGCGTGGAAAAGAGGTTTCATTAGTCAAAGTGGCATGGAGTCGAAGCGGTGTTGAGGAACACACTTGGAACTTGAGTCAGAGATGCGAAAGGACTATCCGCATTTATTCTCAGGTAATTGCATTTGAATTTGTGGGCAAAATTCCCAATTAGGTGGTAGAATGTAAACCCGGTTAATTAATGGCTAATTAACCCATAAATGAGAATTTATTCTAGAAAGCCTAAAATGTGATTTTATGGCTAAATGTGATAGAGGAGGTTGAGACGAGAATTTTGGTACCAATTTTATAGAATTCGGACCAAGATTGAACCGAACGGGCCAAACCGGCCAATTGACCCAAAGTGGGCCCTTGGCCCAACATAACTTAACCAAAACCCTAGTTTCAGCACTCTCTCTCCTCATTACACACACAAACACGCTGAATTAGAGGGAAGGGGAGAAGAACACTCTCTCAAGTTCTTTCTCTCACTTGATCTTCAAACCACCATAACTTTTGATCTAGAGCTCCGATTGCCGCTCCGTTTGCGGCCACGCGTTCACCGCGGAGAGCTCTACAAAACCCATACAATCAATCTTGAGGTAAGCCACACTTTACTGTTCGAAATTCCAGCCCTCATTTTCGAGTTTCATGGTGAAATGTTGAGATTTTGGTTCTTTATGTTATAGGACCCAACTCTCTCGAAGGAAAGGTTAATCTTGTCTCCTTGGACCTTGGGTGTGGTAAGATTCTCAACCCTAGTGTAATTTTTGTTCTATGATGTTTGGTATTGAGATGTGTGTATGGTATGATGATTGTGCTTAGGTTGTGTATATGTGAATATTGGAGCTTGACTGGTGATTTTGAAAAGCTTGGAAAGGGTTTGGTGGTGAAAAATCTGTTCTTGGAGGTGTTGAGGCCTTGAGAGCTTGTGGATAAGTGGTTTAGAAGTGCTCCGGTGGAGCTTGGGAAAATCGGCTAAGGTATGGTTTCAGTTTCCCGTATCTAATATGTAATGTGGTAGGAAATACTTAGGCTAGAGGCCCTAAGATAGGCATTGAATGGTTGATGTTGTTGAACAATTGAGATATATGATGTGGTCATATATATGATGATGATTATTGATGCCTTGGTGGTCTGATGTATGAGAAATATGCATGTTGTGATTATGCTTGATGATTGGTTATGGTTGAATTGTGGGTTGAACCATGTTTATGGTGAGTATGAATTGATTGTGTACAATGATGATTTAGTGGAATTGGTGTCGTTGATAATTGGCATGAGAAAGAGTGTATGATATGTCAATGTGTTTGAGTTTGAGCCACTTGGGTGAAGTGGGTTAGAATGATGAGATAGTGATTTGGTATATTGTGGTAAAATCTCAATGTGTGAGTTGAGGAGGCTTGATGTTGAAATTGATGTATTTTGATTGATTTCAAAAAAAAAAAAGATGAAAATGGCATGTTTTGATTGATTTTGAAAAGAGTTGGAAATGACTTGTTTGAAATGGCACTTTGTGGTTTTTATGAAAAATATAATTTTTGGGCATATTTTGGTGGGACATAACTTGGACTACGGATCTCTGTTTTGTGCCAAATCTGTTTAGAAATGAAATTGGATCCGGATGTCCATGCCGTTCGAAGAACAGGTGAAAAACGATTTAAAATGAGAAAGTTATGTCCGTTGGAAGATTGGGGTTTAATTCTGTGAATTCTGCAGCTTTTAACTTAGAAAATTCTTAGCAGAATGACCCCTTGCGCGTGGGCGCACTTGGCGCGTGCGCGCCGTTCTTCCCGAAATTGCCATCCACGCGTGAGCGTGATGTGCGCGGGCGCGCCGATTGTGCTGCACCCAATGCCCAGCCATTTTCCAGAGAGTTATGCCAGAACTGTGCCAGTTTTGTGCTTGGGGCACGAGAGTACCCACGCGTACGCGTGGTTGACGCGTACGCGTCGATTGGTAAATGTTTAATTCACGCGTTAGCGTGCATGACGCTTGCGCGTCGATGAAGTTTTGAGGCCATGCACGCGTGCGCGTGGAGTGCGCGTACGCGTGGACCTGTTTCATCCCAAAGTTGATTTTTGAGTTTTAAAAGCCAAATTTCATACTTCTAAGCCTCTGATCTCACCACTTATATCTTAAATCATTATGATATACCTAGCTATGAAGAAGGAGCTAGTGGATGTGGTAACTTGCGAGTGAAGCAAGGGAAAATGAATAATCAATGAGGATCATTGATGATTATGTGAGATGTGGAGGATGTGGTGGAAGTGCTTTTATTCATTGGCCGAAGGGCCGTAATTGTTTATGAATTGGCTGGTTATGGATTTAACCGTGAGCCGGATGGCTGATATGGATGTTGATCCATGGATGAGAATTCATGCATGTTTATGCTGAATTATTGATAATTGTGATTTGCACTTCCACTATCGGAGTTACGAGTTTCCCTGGGTAGTAGCAGTGGCTAGCCACCACGTGCTCCAGGTTGAGACTTGATACTCTTTTGACCCTATGTCATAAGTGTGGCCGGGCACTGTGAAAGACCCGGATGAGCTCGCCCCGTAGATATTCACCAGTGAGGGTGATGGATATAGATCATGATTATGATCAAGTTTATGACGAGTATAACTCGAGTTGGGGATGCATGACAGAGGGACAGTCCAATGGTTAGCTACCAGGACTTGTCGGGTTGGCTCTATAACCGACAGATGATATCATCAGCCACTAGGACAGGCATTCATCATATGCATACTATTGAATTGTTTGAGATTGCCTATTTGACTGCATATTACTTGCTAATTGTCTAAATGCCATAACTGTCCTATTGTATATTCCTTGCTTGATATAACTGTGTTTGCTATTTTATACTGCTGCTGGTGGTTGGGAGGTCTGAAGGAATTGGAAAGGGAAGTATTAGTTAGACTGAAGTATCCTTAGTCAGATGCCCTTTTACGGTTTAGTTTGTTTATAAGCTTTGATATTATTTGGAGGAAGTTCTAGGATTGCCTTCGGCTTTCCTCCATTATTATGTATTATATATGTGGAAGCTGTTACCATGCTGGGGACCTCTGGTTCTCACCCATGCGGATTTTGTGGTTTTCAGATGCAGGGCGTGAGGTTTCCCGCTGAGGCATGCTGGAGACTTCTAGATTTGCGAAGATTCCTTGTTCTTGGGGACTATGTTTTTGGTTTATATGTTTTGCTAGATACTTTTATCTCCATTAAATAATACAAACTGTGATGACTCCTCTTATGGGAGATTTTGGAGAATAGGTTTTATGTATTTGTGTCCCTTTGGGTTTCCTTTGGGGTTTTCCTTATTTTATCATATGTATATATTGTTATGCTCGGACCGGTTATCTTCGCAGCCGGATTTGAGTCTTGATATTCCTGTTTTTGACACTCCTTTGTATATATAATCTCGCGTTGGTTATCCTTGTTCGTTACGTTATCGATCAGAGTGTTGCGCTTTAAGTTGCGGTTTTGTTACCCCTTTTTCTACAAAGCTCCTAGTTATAATCAATTATTCATACTACTATACGTACTAAACATTTACATTAGAGGTCGTAATACCTTGCCATCTCTGAATTATGACTTAAGCATAAGACTCTGTATGGTAGGGTGTTACAGAGTAGCACCCAGGCGATTTCATGATAGAACTTCCGTATCAACTCCGGCTGCGAAAATTTTTAGTTCGACCAAAATCCAATTTTAGCATCATATATTTTATACTATTGTGTGAAGAACGGACGAATTTATTCATTGTTAACAATAATGGTTAGTTATTCCATTACAATATTAATTTTGACCTTGCTCTAACAAATTATTATCAAATAAGGTTTAGTATCACTAATAATGTTTAATATACTTTTACATATAATTTGATATAGACATAAAACTGACGAAAAATATTTAACTTCAATAAAATACTCATTTTTAGAATTGGAGAAAATATCATGATATAACAAATTCTGGAACTTGTCTATCAAAACAACAACCAATATTTAGATATAATAATATAAGTTTGGAGAAAAGCAATCAGCAATTTCACCATCCGCAGTAGAACCCAGGCGATTTTAATGATGAAAACTTCCGGGTTCAACTCTCGGCTGCGGAAAATTTTTTAGTTTCGGACCAAAATCCAACTTCCTGGCGTCTTATATTTTTATACTCACTGTGTGAAGAACGGACGAATTTATTCATTGTTAACAATAATGGTTAGTTATTCCCATTACATATTAATTTTGACCTTACTCTAACAAATTATTATCAAATAAGGTTTAGTATCACTAATAATGTTTAATATACTTTTATATTTAATTTGATATAGACATAAAACTGAAGAAAATATTTAACTTCAATAAAATACCATTTTTAGAATTGGAGAAAATATCATGATATAAAATTCTGGAACTTGTCTATCAAAACAACAACCAAAATTTAAGATAATAATAATATAAGTTCGAGAAAAGAAATCAACAATTTCACCATCTGCAGTAGCACCGAGGCGATTTCAATGATGAGAACTTTCTGGTTCAACTCCCGGTGCGGAAAATATTTTAGTTTCGCACCAAAATCTAATTTTTAGCGTCATATATTTTTATACTCAGTTGTGTGAAGAATGAACGAATTTATTCATCGTTAACAATAATGGTTAGTTATTCCCATTACATTATTAATTTTGACCTTACTATAACAATTATTATCTAATAAGGTTTAGTATCGCTAATAATGTTTAATATACTTTTCATTTAATTTGATATATACATAAAACTGAAGAAAAATATTTTTCTTCAATAAAATACTCATTTTAGAATTGAAGAAAAATATCATGAATAACAAATACTGGAACTTGTCTATCAAAACATCAACAAAATTAAGATAATAATAATATAAGTTTCGAGAAAAAGCAATCAGCAATTTCACCATCCGCAGTAGCACCCAGGCGATTTCAATGATGAGAACTTCCGGGTTCAACTCCCGGCTGCGGAAAATTTTTTAGTTTCGGACCAAAATCCAACTTCTGGCTCTTATATTTTTTAACTCCTTGTGTGAAGAACGGAGAATTTATTCATAGTTAACAATAATGGTTAGTTATTCCCATTACAATATTAATTTTGACCTTACTCTAACAAATTATTATCAAATAAGGTTTAGTATCACTAATAATGTTAATATACTTTACATTTAATTTGATATATACATAAAACTGAAGAAAATATTTTACTTCAATAAAATACTCATTTTAGAAATGAGAAAAATTCATGATATAACAAATTCTGGAACTTGTCTATCAAAACATCAACCAAAATTTAAGATAATAAAAATATAAGTTTCGGAGAAAAGCAATCAGCAATTTCACCATCCGCAGCAGCACCCAGGCGATTTCAATGATGAGAACTTCCGGGTTCAACTCCCGGCTGCCGGAAAATTTTTAGTTTCGGACCAAAATCCAACTTCCTGGCGTCTTATATTTTTATACTCACTTGTGTGAAGAACGGACGAATTATTCATTGTTAACAATAATGGTTAGTTATTCCCATTACAATATTAATTTTGACCTTACTCTAACAAATTATTATCAAATAAGCTTTAGTATCACTAATAATGTTTAATATACTTTTCATTTAATTTGATATATACATAAAACTGAAGAAAAATATTTACTTCTATAAAATACTCATTTTTAGAAATTGAGAAAAATATCATGATATATAACAAATTCTGGAACTTGTCTATCAAAAACATCAACCAAATTTAAGATAATAATAATATAAGTTTGGAGAAAAGCAATCAGCAATTTCACCATCCGCAGTAGCACCCAGGCGATTTCAATGATGAGAACTTCCGGTGTTCAACTCCCGGCTGCGGATAATTTTTTAGTTTCGACCAAAATCCAACTTCTGGCGTCTTATATTTTTATACTCACTTGTGTGAAGAACGACGAATTTATTCATTGTTAACAATAATGGTTTAGTTATTCCCATTACAATATTAATTTTGACCTTACTCTAACAAATTATTATCAAATAAGCTTTAGTATCACTAATAATGTTTAATATACTTTTTCATTTAATTTGAATATATACATAAAACTGAAGAAAAAATATTTTTCTTCAATAAAATACTCATTTTTAGAATTGAAGAAAAAATATCATGATATAACAAATACTGGAACTTGTCTGTCAAAACATCAACCAAAATTTAAGATAATAATAATATAAGTTTCGAGAAAAGCAATCAGCAATTTCACCATCCGCAGTAGCACCCAGGCAATTTCAATGATGAGAACTTCCGGTGTTCAACTCCCGGCTGCGGAAAATTTTTTAGTTTCGGACCAAAATCCAACTTCCTGGCGTCTTATATTTTTATACTCACTTGTGTGAAGAACGGACGAATTTTTTCATTGTTAACAATAATGGTTAGTTATTCCCATTACAATATTAATTTTGACCTTACTCTAACAAATTATTATCAAATAAGGTTTAGTATCACTAATAATGTTTAATATACTTTTACATATAATTTGATATATACTTAAAACTGAAGAAAAATATTTAACTTCAATAGAATACTCATTTTTAGAATTGAGAAAAATATCATGATATAACAAATTCTAGAACTTGTCTATCAAAACAACAACCAAAATTTAAGATAATAATAATATAAGTTTGAGAAAAGCAATTAGCAATTTCACCATCCGCAGTAGCACCCAGGCGATTTCAATGATGAGAACTTCCGGGTTCAACTTCCCGGTTGCGGAAAAACATTTAGTTCGCACCAAAATCAATTTTTAGCATCAATATTTTTATACTCAGTTGTGTGAAAGAACGGACGAATTTATTCATTGTTAACAATAATGGTTAGTTATTCCCATTACAATATTAATTTTGACCTTACTCTAACAAATTATTATCAAATAAGGTTTAGTATCACTAATAATGTTTAATATACTTTTACATTTAATTTGATATATACATAAAACTGAAGAAAAATATTTTACTTCTATAAATACTCATTTTTAGAATCGAGGAAAAAATATCATGATATAACAAATTCTGGAACTTGTCTATCAAAACATCAACCAAAATTTAAGATAATAATAATAAAAGTTTGGAGAAAAGCAATCAGCAATTTTACCATCCGCAGTAGCACCCAGGCATTCAATGATGAGAACTTCCGGCCTCAACTCTCGGCTGCGGATAATTTTTTTAGTTTCGGACCAAAATCCAACTTCCTGGCATCTTATATTTTTATACTCACTTGTGTGAAGAACGGAACGAATTTTATTCATTGTTAACAATAATGGTTAGTTATTCCCGTTACAATATTAATTTTGACCTTACTCTAACAAATTATTATCAAATAGCTTTAGTACCACTAATAATGTTTAATATACTTTTCATTAATTTGATATATACATAAAACTGAAGAAAAATATTTTTCTTCAATAAAATACTCATTTTTAGAATTGAAGAAAAATATCATGATATAACAAATACTGGAACTTGTCTGTCAAAACATCAACCAAAATTTAAGATAATAATAATATAAGTTTCGAAAAAAGCAATCAGCAATTTCGCCATCCGCAGTGCACCAGGCAATTCAATGATGAGAATTCCGTGTTCACTCCCGGCTGCGAGGAAAATTTTTTTATTTTTTACCCGCGACCAAAATCCCAAAACCTTCCTCGCTAGTATCACTAATAATGTTTAATATACTTTTACATATAATTTCATATATACATAAAACTGAAGAAAAATATTTAACTTCAATAAAATACTCATTTTTAGAAATTGAGAAAAATATCATGATATAACAAATTCTGGAA
>NW_027255602.1:0-19733 GCF_003086295.3 Arachis hypogaea
AGAAGAAGTTGGCTTGGGTGTTTGGCTTCAAGTGTGAAGGCTTCTCTCTTCTATAAAAAGAGTGAACAATCACGGTTTTGAAGGCACAAAATTCTCATAGCTACCTAAGCTTACAGATTTTCTTCTCCTTCAATGTATTGTTTTGTATTTTTCTGTTTAATTTTGTCATGTCTTGAGTCTCATGGAAAAAGGCAAACAGTGAGGTTTGTATGACAAAAAAAGCCATAGAGCGGAAAAAGGCAAAGAGTGCAAAATTAAAAGAAAAAGCTATAGATGTCCTTAGAGTTCCTTTGTTCATCTATGTTGTGTTTCATGTTTCTGTGGGAATCCGCTTGTAAGTTGGGTTAGCACTTTACAGGTTGTAATCAGGAAGATTATAGTGAAATTCCATCATGTTTGTGATGGAGACTGGATGTAGGCTGCACTGCACTTAGCAGCTGAACCAGGATATATCTGGGTGTAATTTTCTCTCTTCTCTACTCCATTTCTGTTTCTACTGCACAGGAGTAAAAACCAAAAATATCTCGTGTCAAGTGACGAGACAAAAAGAAAAGTCTCGTGGCTAGGGACGAGATAAAAAAAAAAATCTCGTGGCTAGTGACGAGATAAAAAGACAAAAATTTTTCAAAGTTGGTTTCAAAAGTCAGCAAGTATTATCAAGCAAAAAGGGGCTAAGATTCGACCCCCCTTCTCTTAGCCACTGATAACCATCACAATCTCACAACCTTGAAAAGGCATCCTCTGACTTCCTCTCTCTACTACTCCCTTCCTCAAACACTCCTCAGCCACCCAGCTTTTATTTACGAGCTTGAAAAGACTCTGATCCCCATCGGTGCAACGGAGCTAAGAATATCACTCAGAAGGCCTCCCTGGTACTTAATACACTTCCATTCAACAAAATCCTCAGGCGCACCTTAACAGATTTAGGAAAAGCGGCATAATTCTTCAAACTTGTTAGTGTACTCGGTAATAGTCATCTGGCCTTGTTTTAATTGGATCAATTCAAGTTCTTTAGCATTTTTGACCTAACTGGAAAAGTACTTCCTATAAAACTCTGTTCGAAACACCTCCCAAGGGATGACAGTACCATCTGGCTGCAGGATACGTCGTGTTCCCTGCCACCAATATTGTGCCTCACTTTGCAACTGATAAGTCCCGAATTCAACCCACTGCGCCTCGAGAATCTACTGAGCCTGCAGTGCTCGTTCCATTCCCTAAATCCAGTTAACCGATTCAGCGGGATTTGAGGTCCCCCTGAAGGTCGGAGGGTGCACCTTCAGAAAAGAGGCGAGCGTCATAGAACCCTCTTCACCGTTGTTTCCATTGTTCCCGTTGTTCATCTGATTACCCAGCGACTCGGCTGTCGCTTGCATAACCCCACCATATTTTCTAGAGCACCATAAGTTTACAGGTTAGGTTCCTTGCCTGGTTTAGGCTACCTGCCTAATTCCTCTGCCCTCACCCCCCGCGCTCCCCGAGGCGCCATCTAGTTCCTATACCATCAAACAAGTGATATCAAGTTGATCAGTCCAACGACAAATCTAGTGCTTCAAAATCCTAAAGTTGCATGAAGGTCTAACACTAATGCACATAGACTATACACGAGAATGCACAAGCATAAGTCCAGTCCTGTCCCCACTTACAGGAACGAACTGCTCTGATACTAATATGACACCACCACCCTCCACACAGAGCTTTACGCTTGCATAAAATGAAGTGTGTGTTATATGACCTCTAAAAAAAAATGTTATACGTATATAATCGAAAGAACGTAGTATATTAGGAGCCTCGAAGAATAGGTAAACAAAATCGTAAAATTAAAAGCGCAACACTCAAGAATAAGATGTCTTACATACGAGAAAGCTAAGGGTTCATAACATATATATTTATAGAAAACAAGAGTAGATGATCAAAGGTACAAAATAACAAGCCCAACTCAGCCTGCGAATTAAGGCTGGTCGGAGAATATTACAAAAGATGTACAAAAGGCCCCCCAGTTCTCCATGCTCCTCTAAGAGGTAACAAAAGTGAAACCAAGTTATCAGGAGAATTCCTATACATAATAAATCATAATAAACTATAATCCAAAAATAAAGTCCAAAAGATCCACTTGGCTGTAGAGCTCCAGACGCCATAGCGAGATGCCTCTCGACCTGCATCTGAAATACAAGATATGTTGGAATGAGAACCGGGAGTTCTTGGCATGGTAGAGGTGCCGGCGTACATAAGATATAAGGTCTTGGAAAGAGCCAGAGGCAATCCTAGAATGCTGACACTCAGATCAGATATAAGACTTAAAGAACTAAAACAGAAACCATAAATGGGTGGTTCACTAAGAAATTCTAAACCTTAACTATAATTCTAATTAAAACCCTAATCGCTTCTCCGCCTTTCTTCACGTCAAACTCAACTCCCGGTGAAATCACATAGACAAACAAGTAGATAATGACAAACACAGTAGAATACGATAATGCAAGTATGACATTAGCATATTAAAAACACTTAGGCATTTCCAATAAATGCACAAGCAGAATTCAAACAATATGCATATCATGTATGCCTGTCCTATGGCTGATGAGTCCATCTGTTGGTTATAAAGCCAACCCGACAAGCTCCGGGCTGCTAAACCCTGGACTGTCCCCTGATGTGCATCCCCAAGAGTCTATGCATAGCTTTTTCTCATATATAAAATTGCTCGATGGGGGTATCCTTCCTGGGAATTTATAGTGCCCGGTCCACCCTTACATCGTAAGGTCAACAGAGTATCGAGTCTCAACCTGGAACACGTAGTGGCAAGCCACAGTACTTGACGGAGAAAATGTCGGTATTTAAAGATTTTCACAAAATATCGCGTTGCAAGTATAATTCTAAAACCAACAAATCATCCTCGGTCAATGTTTAAGATTGTTTGTCAACAAATACAAACCCAATAAAATTAACCGAAGTATTCAATCTCGGATCGTCTCTCAAGAATTGCAGGAAAGTGTAGTTTATTATTGGTTATGGAAAAGTAATATTTTTGGGGTTTTGAACTAGAGGAACAAGAAGTAAAATGGCGAGAAAATAAATCTAATAACTAAGAAAGCTCTTAGCAAGGAAAGAAATTAGAAGTTTCTATCCTCATTATCATCATCAATTGTGATGATAAATGTGAATTGCCTTCACTTAGTTAACCTCTAACTAATGGAGGAAGGTCAAGTGCATACAATCACTTGAGTTTTACAAGTCCTAGTAAACTTATAGTGAGAGGCTAGTTTTGGTGAAGTTCAAGCGTAACGGCATCTGCAATCACCAATCCAAGCAAAAGACTTTGATACTCAAGAGTCTCTAATTAATCAATCCAAGTCAAGAACATAAAAATTTAATTTAAAATCCACCAAGCATTTTATCAAACCTTGGAAGGCGTAAAATAAAAACATAGAAAACTAACAAGACATAGCAAAATCTAAGACCAACAATTGCAAGAGGAAACAATAACAACAAATTAAAGAAAGCAATCATAAACATGGAAACATAAATTGGCCATTAATCATGGATTTAAAGGAAACAAGAAGAAATTCATAAACTAATTGGCAATATAGAAGAATCAATGAGAGAAATAGATAAACTAAAGTACAGAACAAATAAAAGTAGAAAGGGGAAACTAAATTAAAGGTAAGATAGAAAATCTGAATTTGAGAAGGAACAAGACCAACAAAAAAAACCACTAAAAAACTTAGAGAGAGGGAGAGAGATCTCTAGAATTCTACATCTAAAACCTAAAATTGTGTGAATGAAAGTTAGTTTTGTCCCGCACGGTTCATTCTGCAGGCGTCTTAATGGCTGTATTTTTGGTGACGGTCCTGGAAACTGGGTTAAAAGCAGCCCAAGAAATGCACCAGGCCCAGCGAATTCGCTTTACTGAGGCACGTGACGCTCGTCACGCGTACGCGTCGCTGGACTTTTCACTGGCCACGCGTAGGCGTCAGCCACGCGTGCGCGTCATTTGTCTGCTGCATGATGCGTGAGTATCTTCTCTATCTTTTCCTAGTGAATTTGCACTTGAATTGCTAAGTTTAATCAAGATTTTAATATATTTTAGCCACTATGAATGCTACTTTGAGTCGTGTGCAATTCTGTTTATTTCAGGTGGCATTTTGGATGAATTTCGCAGAGTTTAAGCCAAGGCTAGAGAATGGAGAAAACGAAGAATTTATGCTGTCCACTCCACGTTGAACTTGGAATTTTCTAAGTTTCAACGTGGATCACTAACCCTCCATCCAGTCAAGTTCAGCGTGGCCACGCACTAAGGGAGAAACATGCACCATCTCACGTTGAACTTGGGAATTTCCAAGTTCAGCGTGGATTCAAAGGAAAAGTGGGGAATTGTCACTGCCTCCTCCACGCTGAACTTGGAAATTTTCAAGTTTAGCATGGACCTAATGGAACGCAATAAGGATGCCTTTCTTATCCCACGCTGAACTTGAGGTTTTTCAAGTTCAGCGTGGATCCTAACAACCAAGTGGTCCCCAGGCATTCAAGAAAAGCTACGAATGAAGCCAGATTTATTTTGATTGAATTTTGTATTTTATTTTAAAATAGAAAAAGATATTATTTTAGTTTTAGAAAATATATTTTAAATTAATTAGGATTAGATATAAAAGGGAAAAGAATCCTCTCTTCTCTCCTACCTTAACTCATTCCGTAATTTACAGTTTACCTGAATCCTAATTTTCTCTCTGAACCATGAGCAACTAAACCTCCACTGTTAAGGTTAGGAGCTCTGTCTATTGTATGGATTGATACTATTATTTTTCTATTTTAATTCATGTACTGATTTATAATTCAAGAATTGTTTTCGTTCTTTATCTTATGAATTTGGGTGGAACGGAAGTATGACCCTCTTTCTAATTGAGTTCTTGTATAACTTGGAAAAGCTGTTTACTTGAACAATAGCTTGAAAACATATTCTCCTAAATTTCTAATTATCTGGACTTAACGGGATACGTGACATATAATCCTTTTATATTTGGGTAATTAGAGTTTCTGTGGCACATAAACTAGAATTGAACTTCATCCTCTAATTGGAATTAAGTGACCAAGGAATTGGCGGTTGATGAAAGTTAGAGTAGACTAAGAAGGTCTAAGGAATTAGGGCTTAGTCATATATAGTTTGCCATGAATTGAATCTTGCATGATTAAAATAGTTAGTAAGAAAAGTCAATCCGGAAAATAGATATCTCTGAAGCCTTAACTATTTCTCCATATATTATTCTCATCAATTTACTGCTTGCTGTTTTAATTTCTGAATTACTGTTTAATGCTTTTGAATACCAAAACACTCTTTTCTGTTTGTCTGACTAAGCCAATCACTCAACCATTGTTGCTTGATCCATCAATCCTCGTGGGATCGACCCTCACTCACCTGAGGTATTACTTGATACGACTTGGTGCACTTGCCGGTTAGTTTGTGGACTTTAAATTATGCACCACTGTACCAGTCACGCGTATGCGTCATCCACGCGTGCGCGTCGCTACCAGATTCTGAAATCCTTAATTTCTTGTGTTCCTTCCAATTTTGCATGCTTCCTTTCCATTTTCTAAGCCATTCCTGCCTAGAAACCTGAAAACACTAAACAAACATATCACGGCATCGATGGTAATAAAAGAGGATTAAAAATTAGCAAATTTAGGGCCAAAAAAGCATATTTTTAATGACAGCACAAAATTAGGAAGGATTTGTAAAACTATGCAATTTATATGAATAAGTGTATGAATAATTGATAAAATCCACTCAATTCAATACAAAATAAACCGTAAAATAGTGGTTTATCAATTTTTTCACACTTAAACATTAGCATGTCCTCATGCTAAGCTCAAGAGAAGCTATAAAGGAGGTGAAGAGGAATGGTAGAATTTATGAAATGCAACCTATCTATATGAATGCAACTAAATGCAAAATACTTTTACCTACTTGGTTACAAGTAAATCCACCTTCCAAAAACAAATATGAACTGAATTCCACTAATTCGAATTCCAAAATAAGGTACAAGTAGACGTGCAAGAAGAAAGCTCGTGAAAGCCGGGAATAAAGAATCGATCATCGAACCTCACCGGAAGTGTATACATTGTAATCACTCAAGTGTTTGAGGTTCAATTCTGTCAATTCTCTACTAATCTTGCTTTCTAAGGCTTACTCTTCTTCTACCAATCAACAAAAATTTAATGCACGAATACACATATCAAAAGGTATTTTAAGGGTTGTAATGGGGTTAGGGTCAAGGTAGGATTGTATTTGGTCAAGTAGACTAAAATCTGAATCCTTGATTAACCTAAACTTCCCACCTAACTTAAGACAATCTATGTAATCAGAATACAAAATCTAACTACCCATTAACTATGTTTACCACATATTCATGCATCCAAATTTGAGTACAACTGATATGCATTGCTACCACTATTTACTTTGGGGCAATTTGTCCCTTTTTTATTTATTTATTTCCTTTATTTATTTCTTTCTTTTTATTTTTCTTTTATTTTTGGTTTTTTCTTTTTCTTTTGTTTTTCTCAATGCATACGATTAAGGTATTGAATGCATGAACATGTCCTCAACATTCTTTTCACATTTTCACAAAAGAGTCTAACATACTCAATTCCTAAACCAAATAGTTCCAAACCCAACCTCTCCACACTTAAATCATGAACACTTTCACTAGTCTAAGCTAACCAAGGATTCAAATTAAGGTCATTCATTATTTTTCGCTTAGAGTTAACAATGTGCTAAAGTAAATAATAAATGAGGTAAAATGGGCTCAACATTGGTTTACAAAGGATAATGAAAGGGTAAGGCCATACGGGTATGTGAGCTATAGTTAAACGAAGGCCTCAATCATGTAAGTGTATACATACATCAAATAATGAAAATATAGAATCAAGCAAGACAAAGATCATAATTTTAGAGAGAACAACACACATCATAATAAATTCGTTGATAAGATGCAACCAATCAAATAGGTTCAAAATCTCACTGGTTTTGTGTGTTTGAGCTCTAAACCATGTTCCAAAATAAATTTTTTTGAGCAAGTTTAACAAAATTTTAATTTAAATTATTGAAATGCTATAAAATAGTTTCTTGGGAAAGAATTCATCACTTCAACCAAGTAGTACATACATGCAAGCAACTAACTACACATGCAATGTATTATGCAATGCAACAACAAACTAATAAAGAAGAGTAAGAATTGGTGTTGGAAAAAGGAATTGTTACCCACAGAAGTTGGTATCGACCTCCCCACACTTAAAGATTGCACGGTCCTCGGTGCATGCAAAGATGTGCAAGTGGACGGGTTGCTACAACTGATGCGCTTTCTCCAAAGATTGTGCGGCGGGACTTGTTTGTCGCCCCCTTTAGAAGTTTTTCGTTTCCCTTCTTGGTGGTCAGCCTGAAAGGAGAGAAGAAGAAGAAAGAAGAAGAAGAAGCCCACAAACACAGATATCAAAAGATAAAGTATAAGTGGGCTAATGCCAAATAAGAATGTTGTGCTCAACTACATGGTAGCTACAACATGCAAGTGAGAAAGCAGTATAAGCAAATGGCATATCAACTAACAGTTGATGCAAGAGTTAATAAGTAAATGGCAAGAATACTCAGAAACATCAAGTTAAAACAAGAATTGACACAGACAAGATTAGTGATAAGCATGAGAGCATTTGGTCTTATCCGAACTCAATGATAATGAAGCATAAAACAAAGAATAATAAGTCAGAAGGGATGAAAGTACTAATCTTGTGTGTGGGGCAAAAATTTTCATTAATGCTAAATAAGTCACGAAGCACCAAAATGATTCAAGAAATTTTCAAAAGTTGAGTAGAAAATTTAACACCAATGGTCAAATAGGAAACGTAAGAAGGAAAATAAAAAGAAGTTACAAAAGCAAAGTTAAAATGTAATAAATGAAAGTATGCAAATGCAATAAACAAAAGAGAATAAAAGAAAATAAGGATGAGAAGTTAAAGAAATGAAGAAGAAGAAAGTAAAAAGGAAGAAGAACGAAAGAGAAAGGAGAGAAGAAAGAAGAAAGAAATGGGGGAAGAGAAGCGACGCGTAAGCGTCGTCCACGCGCACGCGTGGGTTGCAGAATGAGGAGGTGACACGTATGCGTCAGTCATGCGTACTCGTCAGTCATGCGTATGCGTGGGTATGAATTGTGCTCCTCACACAACACGCGCACATTTCCCGCGCGAGTCTCTGGTTTTAGTACTGGACAATCAAAATTTTGGCGTCGGGTGCAGTGGTTGCGTACGCAAGCTTTGCAAAATGGCAAGAATGCTACATGTTACAGAATTTTCAATTTTCCACTCCAAACTTCTAACGCGCATAAATTTTTTGCTTTAAAATATTTTTCATCCATTTTTCTAACGGCGTAAACTTCACGAACCCAATTTTCATATGAAACAAGTTTGAAATAATTTGGAGGTTCGGAAGCCGAGTTATAGCTCGCCAAAATTTGACCAAAAATCAAATTTACACAAAAATCTTCAAACCTCTATTTTCTTTAATTCACCATTCAATATCAATCTTCCTACACTCAAAATTAGTTCCAACATATGCAATATCACAACAACACAGCTCGACACCCTTCTATCATCCATCATACCTCAATTTTAAACAATTCTAATACATAACTTCACAATTATAACAACAAGACCATCAACGATCCATCATTTATATATATTCATTATTCTCAACTTGTCAACCATCATTAAATCATCATTTAACATTCAATTTCCCTTCCCAATAGTAAACAACAAATGAATACTCAACTTGATTCACAATTATCATCAAGGCACTAAGCAATTAATATACTCATGCATTCATTCCTATCCTATGGTCATCTAGCCTAAGTTTTCACAAGACATTATATATTAAATACGAGAAACTAAAATCATACCTTGGTTAATTTTCTCGTAAAATCCAAGACAACCCACTAGGCAAGATTACAAGCCTCAATACCAAAATTCAGTAACTAGTTTCAACTCCAAGCTTCTAATTAAGCTTCCAACATTTTCAATTGCTTCATATCACATATATATACACACGTAACAAATTTTATCACATATACATACCCAAAATTCAATATCCAACATACTTAATCAATGAATTAGCTAGGGTTCTAGGATCCTCGCCTTACTCAAGCATCAATGAAGCAAGATTGAACGTTTTTCTCAAACTATTCGGATCCTATAACATAAAAGGACCAAAATCTCAACACCCACTTATATAATTTTCGAAAATTTGGGGAAGGAAAGGCTAAGAATGAAAATAGAAGTTTCTTACCAAATTATGTACCAAACTTTTTAGAGCTTGACGTTACGGACGCGTGGCCGCAAACGGTACGGCAATCGGAGCTCGGAGTGAGAAGATATGGTGGTTTGAAATCAAAGCCAAGGGTTTATTCTTGTTTCCCTTGCATTGAGCTTGCTTTAGCGTGATTTTGGCTGAATGGAGGAAGAATAATGACTCTTCTTTAAGTTATTGGACTAATGGGTTGGGTCTTGGACCCATTTTGGGTCCAGTTCGATCGGTTCGGCCCATTTTATCCAATTTTAGGCCAAATTCTATAAAATTAGTGTCAAAATTCTTGTTTTAATTAGCTTTATCTTATTAAACTATAAAATTCATATTTCTAATTTTTTATTAAAAATTAATTTATTGATTAATTATTCACTAATTTTACGGAGTTTACAAAGAGTCCCCACTATGTATAATTATTAAGCGCACTAAAATAAAGTGACCACTGTCACTTATCTAGCTAAATCAGGAAGAAATAAGGCTTATCTTTATCTTCCAATTGACATTATATAATAGACTTGTCGATCAAAGGCCTCTATAAAAAAGGGGGGCTCATCTCAGTTGTAACACAAAGTATCAAACATTGCAATATATTCGTCCTTTTCTATCTCACAAAATGTTCTAAATCTCTTTCTCTCACTCTGAAAGCTTAGCTAGTATTATTTTCTTCTTTCTTATCTAGTGTCATTAGATATACTTTGGGCTTGTCTCTTATTTCAGAGGATCCTGCTCATCAGAATATGGCATAGATAGGATCCACGAGAATTTCTCATAGTGAAAAAAGGACTCAATCTTATAATATCAAGTTTTTCTCAAACCCTTTAAATATCACCTGATCTGGTGATCGATAGGGATAAGCATGATGGTGTTGTAGTATCAATCTCCTGAAGTACTGGAGATTCACTCCTGTGGTATCAGAGCCTCAAATTTAATAGGAGGAAGAAGGTAGTACTAGTCAAAGCAAGTAAGAGAGAACTCACTAAACATGGACATTTCATCATCTTTAAGCTCTTCTGAACCCATACATCATTCTACTTCACTAATCGTAGATCGCTTTCCCTCTAATCTAAAGAAAATCCTTGCCAATAAGACTGATCAATTAGTAGAATTAACTCATGTCCTAGAAGGCTCTCGGATACGAGCTATTGAATATCCACTTATTAGCCCATACTCCTTCTATCAAAGACAAAAGAAATCAACACTCATCACTATCCGCCATCTTATCACCAGAATCTTTTTTCTCTACCAAAAGAAGTCATCCAATATTCTTATTTACAACAGTGTGGTTTGAAAGCCACTACTGCTGAACAGTATATAACCTTGAAAATTTTGCAAGAACTCATCCAAAATTATTAAGTCCAAGGCTACACCTATTTACATCTAGGAGCAGTTAGGCTTGTTCTAACTCTTCATGGAAGAAGATCTCTTCCTGTAACAGGCAAGATTGCTCTTTTGAATACTACTTTCAAGAATTACTAACATGCCTTTATTGGAGCATTGGTCACTACACTTTCAAACGGAAGTGTTATCCTTACTATAGCTCCTAATTTCACCATGAGGTTATCAGACCCAATGATACCTTATAGATTGAAGATTCAAATACAACTAATTGGAGTAATTCAAGACTCTAATGCTGAACAGACTCCTTTACACCACCAAATCCTATACAGAGTCCAATTCTATGTTCTTGATCTCAATCTCCCAAACACCACAGGAGAAATATTATTTATGTTCACTGATAATGCCAGAGGACTAGCAATTGTAAATATTCTAAGGATGATCACCACTGAAGAACTTTCTTCTATTATTCTATTGGAATGGATTACTAATTATATGAAAGCCTTTCTCAAGGAATAGGTTGATATTCATATTACAGCTCCACCAACTATTACCCACAATAGTGATGGAACGATGACTACTGTCTTCCAGAAATTAGGAGTAGTCAAACAAACTCTCCTACGAGGATCATCTTTCACAATGATTAATATAATCTCTCCGGTTCGAGTACAAACTACTCACGATCAAGATGATCCGCCGGTGTATTTCTATAAAAACGGAAAACTTGTCTATGTTTCTCATATTAATGGCCATTTCGTTTGGGATGTTAATCCCTCTATGCGTGACTCTGATTATGCCTGTGCTGACCAATGGAGTGACATAGATAATGATGATTTTGATAGGCATCGGAGGAACAAAAAAAAAGAAGAAAAAACCACAAAAAGCTCCTTTCTCTTATAAAAGATTTGAACTCCCTGATGATGTAGATATAACCCCAAAGTTCAGGAGAAAAATACTATCCTAAGAAAATCTCACACATTATTCTCACACATTAAAAATTAAATTTTATATTTTTTATAATTTTTTAATTAATAATTTTCATATGTATTCTTATAACACATCATAGCTAAATGATATAAGAAAACGATGTTGTGTAGCTCATTTTTCAGTTGATTTAAACAATTTGATGAAATATATATTTAGCTTATGATTATTGTTAGTGCCATAGGTCATAATCGTTTTCTACTAAATCCATTAATATTTCACCTAGCTAAGACTTCTCCTTCATCATCATTGGCTGTGTTTGGTTGGTGTCTTTTAGACACAAAGATATAAATACAAATACACAAGTAGATATAGACATAGATATACACAAATTTTTATCATGTATGGTGATAATATATAGGACACAATTTTCTAATTCAAATGTCTATTTTATCTTAAACATGATCACTACTGTTACCATTGTTATCAGTTATCACCACCAATACTAATTTTTCAACTTCATCTCAAATCAATATCATCAAAAAAATTTAATCACTACCATTGTTATCAGAACCGGACCGGACCAGCCGGCCGATTCGGTTAGTGAACTGAACCGAACATACAATTGAACCGATCAACGGTGGTCAAATCCGTTGAATATTGATTGGTCCGAGTCCAGACCACACTAAACCCACGCGAGTCCACGGTGCACGTACGCACCGCAAAACTATTGTAGGATCGAACACGGGTTGACAAGCAAGCAACCCTTCTCCCTTGCCGCTCTGCCATCTTGCTTTTCATTAATATATGTGACAAAAACTAAATATAATAAACCATGAATGAATTTTTATTTTTTTAATCCTTTTAAGCATGGATTGACATAAATACCAAATAAGTAACAACATATAATATACAAACGTATTGATATTAATAAATTGAAAAAGTATTTTGTACTAGCAACTAATTTATTATCTGTTTTTGCACTATAAATTATATCTAAAAATTAATATTTCATTATCATTAATATATTTTTTGAAAACCTACATTTAATTTTTTATTTTATTTTTATTTTTATAATTTTATATTTTTATTTAATTATGACTGGGTCAACCGGGTAGATCAGTGACCCATCGGTTGGACCAATAATTCAGTGACACGTCGTATGACCGGATTAATTATCGGTTCGGTTCTAATAACTATGATCACTACTTCAACAATTTAAATTACAAAATTAAAACAAAATGAAAAATTTTTGCAATTATTTTTTAAAATTCAAACACTGGTAAAAAAACAGAAATGAAGATGAGAGGGATGTAACGAGAGTTGAAGAAAGTACAGATCTAACAAAAAAAACAGAAGCTGGAATAAATTTAAAAAATGATAGTGGTGAATCTGTGAGACCCATTACCGCCATGAGACCCGTGACAGTGATGATCTGCGATGGTAGGGCGATGCGATCTGCGATGTTGGGTTGCAAGGGGTGGACGGCGACGGTGCTACGACTGTCTCAGTGGTGGGCAACAGATCTTGAGTAGTAACAATGGCGGTGACAGAGGGAGAAATGATTGAGGGAAGAGGATAGATAGAGACAGAAGAATTAGAGGGAAGAGGAAAGGAGAGGGATGAAGAAACGGGATTAGAGGTTAAGGTTAAAATTGGAATTTAAAGTAAAATTAGTGTCTTATGTCTATATTTTAGTGTCTTAGCGTCTTAACTTATAAGTGATACACAAATTTTATGTATTTATTTTTATTTATGTCTTTTCGTGTTCATCAAATTTTGTCTCACTAAACCAAACGGAGGACGTGTGTTACCATGTCCAGTAAGACATGGACAGTAACCAAACACTACCTATAAAGGTACACACGTAAAGACCACCGTAACTATAACAATATGAAAGTAACGTGAACGACCAAAATAAATTATATTTAAATTTTAGATGGTAAATTTATTATTTTAAATATTAAAAAAATAAATAGATCACTGATTTTATAATTCAAAGACACATAAATTTTTTATTAATTAAAAATACAAGAATATTTTTTATTTTTTAAAATATGAGATATTTAAATTTCTTCGTTTAAAATATACAAAAACAAATAGACCTTTAAGATTTAGATATATCGCATTTAAAAAAATAAAAAAATATTTTTATATTTTTAATTAGTCAAAAATTTATTTATCTTTTAAGTTAAAAGATTAGAAACTTATTTATTGTTTTATTTGAATACTAACCACATTATCTCACTCAAAAGTCGAAATTTCAGCAGGCAGGAAACAACTTCGATTTTGTATCATATAAACTAACATTATAATTTTTTATTCGATTTTTCTCATCTACTTACCCCTGCTTCATGACATACATGAATTCATTCATGGGTATTTCATAACAATCTTTAGGAGACAATCGCAAAGTTCTTGGGGCTTGCTAAGCATAACCATATGATCTGCGCCATTGATTTCCATGACGTCACTAATGGCAGCGTTTTTTATCATCCACCGTTGAAATTCCAATGGAACCCCAAGGTCCTGAGTGCAAACAATAAAGGCACGTGGAACTGACCCATATCCCACTTTTGAGAAGTTCTTTTGCTGAGACAAGTCTTCAATGAAGAGTGACCCAGGCCTTAACATAGACATGGCTAGTTCTAGATCCTGCAACAACATGCAATCAATGTTTCCAAGTTAGTAATTAAAGAGACAATAACATAAATAAATTTATCGTATTTAATTTAATATATTAATTTTATATATATAATATTTATAATTGCGAACGAGTTATAGCTCAATTGACATAATCTCTTCATATTCATCTAGAAGTTACGGCTTCAAGTCTCATTCCTAATTTTGGAAAAATCAAATATTTATCATTATATATTTATTATATTTAAATTATTTGTTTATTTTAATAATAACTAATAAATAAATATTACATACAAATGTTAAATTATTTGTGACTGATTTTTATTAATTTTTAAACATTTTTATATTTATTACACGGCCAAAACTTCTAATGGTATTGGCGTAGAGCCCATAGATATTTATTTCTATCATTTTCTTTAGGTGCAAGTGCAACTGCCTTAGTAAAACTAAGTAATGGAGCGCACGTGAGATAATATGATTTTAAATTGCAAGGAAAAGAAATGGAAAGTATAGGATGAGGACGAAGAGGAAATGATTCAGTTTTGAGATTTTTAATTTCTTGCAGAAGTTTAAATAAAATTAAAAGAGGATTTATTGTTTTCTTAACAATTTTCTTTTCTTTATTAGAATATTACATATTAAAAGATAGATGATAATATAATAATTTATTAGACAAAAAATAACCATTTAAATTTAAATCTCCAAAATGTTCAATTTGAAAGAACTTAAAAATTGAGAATTTAAAAAGTTTTTGAGGGTTTATCACTGCTCTTCTGGAAAATAAAACCTCGAAATACAACAAAGATTAACCCTTATAAAATCTTCACTTTGTTTTCAAAACAAACTCGTGAACACATCTTAAAATTTTAGTGTATTTTAAATGGTAAAAATTTACGTGTAATTAATTTTATATAAAATTAATAATTAAAAATTATTAAATAATAACTTAATTATATATATTAAATTATTTAATAATTCTTAACCATCACAATAATGCGTTTTAACCGGGTGCCACTTGCTAAAAGGAAAAATAAAAAGACTTGTACTGCAATTACCGCAATGCTTATTTATCTACTATATATAATAAGGATTGTCAAAAAAATTCGTTCATAACTTTCTTCAAAAAAAATATCATATATAAGGTTTGAATCCAAAGTCCAAACTTAAAACTTTTAGTTAGAATGTCAAAAATTTGTTATCTTAATTATTTTTTATATTTTTGTATAGATATCTATTAGCTAGAATAAAAAAAAATTAAAGTTGATTAATAAACATATGAATTATGTTTATTAATATTAAAAATATTATTTATATACTAAAATTAGTTATTAAAATAAATTATTATATATTTATATTATATATAATTTAATTTATTTTTAATATATATTTTATATTTTAATATATATTTATATAATTATAATATATATACAGATAATATATATGGTTGTATACTTGTATTAATACACTATTCATCATCGTTATTAAAATAACTATTTCAATTGCAATAATTGTATTAGTTACCGCAATTATGATTTAAATTAAAACCCTGTTGACAAATGATTGGGTGTTCGCTCGTGAACCATGCATTTAAAATAGATTATCACTAAAAAGAAAAAAAGAGGTTTTAGTGACAATTTTTTAATAACAATAATATATAATAACTATTATATATTTTATTTAATTTTATGTTTCTACTGTGTAATTGTATATTTATTATTAGAGTTTATCTATTTTATATCCTAAAAACATATATTAAAATTATAAATTAAAAATATTAAAAATACAAAAAATTTAAATATTCAATACATTTATTTTGTATTTATTATAAAAAAATTTAAAATTTTTATTAATTATAAATTTATCATGTATTTTTAGGACATATGTTACCTAAATTATTATTATTATTTTTGTGGCTATTAAAAAAATATTTGCGGACAATTGTATGGTTGTCACTAAAACTTTTTTAGTAAAAGTATAAGATGGTTAATAATGTTTAATTATCATTAAATATAAGGTTTAGCTAGCTAATGTATGCAATAAAGATATATGATAAGTTTATTATCAGTAAAAAAAATTAAATACTTTCACTTAATGAATGTAAAACAAATATATTAGGAATTTAAATTTTTTGTATTTTTAATGAAAATTTTTTTAATTTATAAACTTAACATGTATTCTTAGAGTATAAGATAGATAAATCCTTAAATATATTATCGACTATTTTTATTGCTATTAAAAGTAAAATAAATAACTAGTAAAATTAATTTTTCTTGTAGTGTGTGTTTTATCCCTTAATAAAATGTCGTATAAACATTTTATAAGAAAAATCTTAAGTGCATTATTTCAATAAAATAGTTACAAGAGAGAATGCATTTTAAATCTTGTATATAAAGTATTTTATTTGAATATTAATAATTTTCTTTTACAAGTTTCAAGTAGTGATAGAATATGCCAATGAGTTATAACTCAAATCGCATAGTCTCTCCATACTTAATTAAGAGGTTGCGGGTTCGAGTCTCCTATCTTTGGTAAAATAAAAAAAGTAGTGATAGAATATTATTTTGTTTAATTTAGAATAATGAACTAAAAATATCATCACCAAAGAGAAAAACTATCCAAGTTCCTTCATCATTTTCTTATTGCATACACAAACTTAATATTTTAAAACTACATGTTTTTAAATTTCAATAATTGAATTGCAAAACATTTTAAACCTTTCAAAATTTCAAATATACCATTCATCAAAATCTCTCTTATTTACCGTATCACTTTGTAAATTGAATTAAAGTAATTAGTTACCTCAACGGGGGTTAGCTGGTAGAGCATTTTGGACATGAAATTGCGACCAAACAAGACAGATGTTTTGTTTCCACACTTGCCGAATTCCGTGTCCAACCATGAAGTCGCAGGCATGCTTTCACTGTACTGGAGTTGAAAACTTGTAATGCTCAGAAAATATTAGAACAGAATATTGTAGTGGGCGGTATGACTTTAATTTGTTCTAGGATTACGTTGTCTTCCATTATTACTTCTCCTTAATTTATATTAAAAATAGAATAACTATTGAGAATTTTAATTTATTTTTTTAATTACTTTTTAATATTATATTAAATATACAAAATTTAAATATATATTAATTTTTAAAATAAAATTTAATTTTGATACATTGCAGTATAAAACTATTTTATGTGTATTCAGTTATGTAATACTATGTTAAAAAAATAATTATTGTTTTATATTGATTGCATAAATAATCATCTAAAAAATCAGATATAATTAGATGATTGTGTTAAACATTTTGTATTGTCGATGTATCAAAAATAAACTCTTGTAAATATTTAAAAAAAAAAGCAAAAATTCAAAATTCAATGCTTATTTTCAGAAATCTCCATCGACAATATAAACTGGAGACTACAAAAAAATGGCGAAAATATTTAGAAAAAAAAGACTAAAGTTTGATTTGGTAAAATTTATTTTTAAAAATAATTTATAAAAGTTAATTGTTAAAAATTAATTTTTTAAAATAAATTTGTAGTAATATTTGATAAATTAAATTAAAAATATTTTTCAATAAATATAAATAATAATAATTATATTTGATAAAAATAGTTAGTAAATTATTAAAATTTAAAAATATTATAATAAATATAAATGTAATAGTTAAATTTAAAAATTAACTAATGTATACAATTATATTAGATTTTTTTTTGATAAATAAAAGCTAATTTTAAAAAAGTTTCACTTTAATTCTTTGTTTGGATATAAAAAAATAGAAATAAAAATAAGAAGAAAAAAATAAGAGGAAAGAAAATAGAAAAAAAATAGAGTTATTTATGTGTTGTTTGGATGAAGAAAAATAGATGAAAAAATAGAGAAAATTTTTTTTTTGTTGGATAGAAAGAAAAATGAGAAAAAAAAATCATAATAATATAAAATTACATTAATACCCTTATTTATATTATATGTAAATTATAATTTATTAATGATAAGGGGTAAATGTGTAATTTATTCATGATTGTCATATTTTTTTTCATTTTCATCTCATATTTGGAGTGAAAATATTTTAGTGGGTCTGACACTATTTTTTTTTTCACTTTACTTTTTCTTCTCCTCCAAACAATAAAAACTTATTTTTCTATTTATTCTCTTCTCCCATTTTCTTTTCCTTTAAAGTCTCTCAATCCAAACAATGTGTAAATATTTTCAAAAACCTTTTATTTTTTAAAAGTTATAAGTTCAACAAGTATCTCATCTTTTTTATTTACTAAATACAAAATAAAAAATTTGTGTATTTTTTTTAGTGACTTAAGCTTGTGTATTTTTTAAAAACACAAATACTCTTTCAAAATATTTACCAAACTAAACTTAAAACCATAGCAATTTCATGATATTTCATACTTAGGTAAAAAAAATAAATAAATAAATAAATAAAATAAAAAATTCAAACGGAATCATTTGATATAATACCCACCTCAATTCCATGTGGAAATTAAAAACACCTCTACAAAGCCACGTACAATATAGGTGTATTCATATAGGTGTACATTCATATAAAATTAATAATTAAAAATTGTTAATAATAATTTAATTTAATATATTAAATTATTTAACGATTTTTAATTATTAATTTTAGATAAATTTATAAACTATATTATTGATGAAGAAAAAAAATCAAGAAATGGTACAGAAAGCAAACCTTTTCCAAGACATAGGATGGTTTGTGTTGAGTGTCAGGAACAACAGCGGTCAAGAAAACACCAACTTGAACCTTTGTGGGGAATTTTCCATGGCAAGTGCAATATTGAGCCCTCCAAGACTATGACCCACAAGAACCACCTTTTCATTTGGGGGAAGTGACTCCAAAACTTCCAACAAAGGCTCAGAGTATCGGAAAGAGTTTCAACATCTTGGAGGTTCTTGGAGTTGGCTCCGGAAGCAGCAAGGTCAAGAAGCGTGACCTTGTGGCCTGAAGATTCTAGAAGTGGCTTGATCTTGTACCAAGCCCAAGCACCATGGCAAACCCCATGTACCAAAATATAGTGCTTTGATGAGTCTGTAACACTTTCTGAACCCATGTTAAGTATAAATGTAATTCGCGTGGCCGTGTGTGTGTATATATATAGCGAAGATGGGAGAGTTAGTTTTCGGTCGGGGATTGTTGTACTATTGTGAAAAGTGGGAAAAGCATAAGCAGTACAATATACAGTCATCTAAACGCTAAAAATTAATTATTTAATTTGGTGGTTAATTGTAATGCCAATTAAGAGAGAGAGAGATAGAGAATTAATTGTAATAATGGTGCAAATATTAATAACTAAGGAATAACAATCAATTGAAGGATCACGTTGATTGGGTAAATCCCAAAAATTCCACGTGATTTACTTTTGCCTTTTAAACTTCTTTTGACCGAAATTGCGGTTCATTTTTTCCTATATTATAAATAAACGTGTGATATATATCGATATTTTTATAACATTGTGTATTATACTTGATTCGT
>NW_027255603.1:0-19416 GCF_003086295.3 Arachis hypogaea
TAAAAAATGTATTGTAATAGAAGATTAATATAATCAATGAATATAAAAGATCAAAGAGAAAATTAAAATACATCTCATTAAACAAATTTCAAGAAAAAAATATTGAAAAGAACCTATTAATCAACTTTTATAAAAATATTATAAAAATTTTCAAATGTCTTTAAATAAAATAATTCTATCAATCAAAATACATAAAAAATTGATATAAAACAAAATTATAAATTTTTTTAGCAAAATTAAGATAGAAAAAATAAAAATAAAGAAATTACAAACATTATATCCGAAGCACAAAATAGAGAAAAAAGAGATAGAAAGCATATTCTAATTATATATAATTAAAATATATTGTTAAAATTATTAAATTAAAGAAATTAAATTGATGTTTAAAAATGATAACTAAAAACAATAAATTCTGATGACTAAAAATAATAAATTAAACTAAAATATTTGAAAATATTATTTGAGAATATAAGAATCATAGAATAAATATAGGAGTATATATACATTAATAGCAAAATAAGATCGTAGCATATAGAATTGGAATCCTTCAATATTTTTAAATAAATTAAATGAATTCATTTAAAACTAATAAATATTTATTTACTACAATGATTAATACCTATTTTATTTACTGGACTGTATTAATAAGGGAGCAATTAAAAAATATATGTGACTAGTTTAAATAATTTATTTAAGTATCAATTAATTAATACGTAGTATAAACTCATTACCTTCTCAATAATTAATACTCGTTTTATTATTATATATATATATATAATAAGATAATAAATTAAATTAAATGAATTCATTTGTTTCATTGCCTTATATATTATTTATTAAATCACTTCATATTTATGTGGTTTAATAAATCAAATAAAATTTTAAATAATTTAATATCTATTCTAATTAAATTAAATATTTGATTAGTTATGATTGATGTAATTTAATGAATCAAATAAAATATTAAATGATAGAATATTATTTATTCTAATAAAGTCAAATTAAATATAATTAATTAGTTATAATTAATACAATTGAATAAATCAAACACATTAAATTAAAAAATAATTTAGCTAGCCACATTTTAAAAATATTTATTTTTTAATATTTTTTATAAAATATTTCTTTTTATAATGTTTCTAGCCTATGCTCTAAAGGCACAGTTAGTAGAGCCTATTAAAACCTATTAAAAAAATACTTAATTAGTTAATACAAATAATTAGTATACTTGATTTGGTTCAATAAATTAAAATAAACAAATATAAAAGGAAGAGATAAAAAAAAGTGAACGAATAAAAATGTGAAGCTATCAAAAGAAAAGAAAAAAAATTCTTTTTTAGTTTTTTTATTTATTAATTATTAACTTATTATAATTAATTTCACACCATTTAATATGTGTTATTCATCTTACAAATTAACACAATCAATTAGTTTAATTATAGATAATTAATTATAATTGATATAACTCATTTCATTATATTTTCTAAAAAAATAATAAAAAAGACACGGTTTAATTTTTTGTTAAAATAAAATAAAATAAAATCATAATGTAATTTAAAATAAAATAACACCATTTATATGAATTAATTTGGAATTAATTACTAACTATAGAAAATAGAAAATTTAGAGTAATTTAGTATTATGAACATTAATTATATATTGTAAAATAACCTAAAATCATAATGTAATTTATTTTTAAAGAAATAATCTAGCATTATTGTTAATTAAGAAATAACCTAAAATTATAATGCATTTTATTTTAAAGAAACAATCAACCATTAACATCAATAAATAGAAACTATCGTCAAAATACTTTGATTAAAAATATGAGGGCTTAATTAATATTCATTATTAATAACATATCGATTATATCAAAAAGTAAAAATATAATTATCCGTATTTACATCATTAGAAGAATTAGCATCACAAGTAAAATTTTATAAAAAAAAAGAGTATATATATATATATATTGAATTTAAAAAATAAAGATTGTTAAGTAATTATGTTTTTTTAAAATAAATAGTAAAAATAAAATAAATGTTATAAACTATATTCTTTCATAAATAACCCTTTTAAGTTGTTAATTATGTTTGGCATGGTTTATTTGTATATCATTTAAATTGGTATTTTTTATAACGATTATTTAATCTTAATAATTGTTAAAATTTTATGCCTTACAATAATTATCTATAAAGAAGAAACATATATATTCTAAAAAAGTTATTAAATAAATTTATTCTTTTTGCCCTATTTTTACATTAAAAAAATTTTTGTTCTATCTTTTTTTAACTATTATCATGTTATTATAATTGTTAAATAATATTAAAAAAATCTTTAAAAATAGAAATAGCGATGACACTTCGAATAATTAATTTAATAGAATTAAACTTAAACGAATAAGATGATTAAATTAATTATACAGATAATAGTATATTTATAAATATTAATAATAAAAATAGTCTCACTAATGTAAATGACCAATACAATAATTATATGAAAAAAATAAATAATTACATAATTGTATAATTTTCAAGATCCTATATGATTGATTTAATTAATTCAAATTCAAAAATTTTTATATGATAATGTCCTAATATTTTAGCATGCTGTAAATTATACTATAATTTTATATCATATATAACTTTAAGTCAACTTCTTAAACACATGAAGTACACATGATAAAAGAGAATATTACAAAACAAAATTATAGTAAGATTATTTAAAAATTCTGTAAAAAGGCACATCTCTTTTATTAATTAAAAGCTAGAAAGAAAGAAATATGCACCTAATAATGAGTAACTAATAAAATAGACAAAAATCTTTAAAAAATATAAAAAATAAAATATATAAGTAGTGATAAAAGAAATAAAAATTAAATAAATTATAAAAATTGTACCTTAAACACAAGAGAGAGAGAAGAGAACAAATGAGTAAAAAATATATTATGATCTCATATAAATAGATGACATTAAAAAAATAAACTAATTAAATTAATTCATATATTTTATTATCATATTTATTATTTACTAAAATAATTTGATATTTACTTCAATCTAATCAAAAATAATTAATATAATTAACTAAATTAATAATTAATATAATTAATTATAATTAATCAATTTATATAAATTGTAATAAATTGTGAAATTTGAATGTCTAAATTAATTAATTGATATTATTAATTAGTTATAATTGATTTACTTTACAGAATTAAAAGAAATAAATTGAAAAACACTCTCAAAAACATATAAATTAATTAATTGATATCATTAATTTGTTATAATTGATTTGCTTTTAGAATTAAGAGAAATAAATTGAAAAAATACTCTTAAAAGCATGCCATGTCAGCTTCATCATTAAGTGTAGAAATCCGATTTTTATATAATAGAATAGATTTCTTTTATGTATAAATATACTCAAAATGAGAAGGCGCGGATGAATGTTTCATTGATTGTTTGTTTAATGAATACTATAACCGAAAATATCTCAATCTAGACATTCTACCACCGTCGATGAAAATTGAACCTATAGTAATTCAAGATGGCCAATGTATTTTTTATAGTATTAGATAGAAGAATATTTATTAAAATAAATATATCCATTATAATGAATTTTTTTCTCAATTATTAGATTTTTATGTCAATTTTGTGAATTTTTTGAAGGCATAAGACAATAAAATGGGTTGACTTTAATATCATTAGAAATTAAATTTAATTGTTCAAGTAAGCACCACTAATTATATTAATAAAGTAATTTTGTATTAATAATATGATTTACATTTTAATTTTCTCGAGTAAATTTATTTCAAAATGTAGGAATTAGATTCAATTAACTAAACTTTTAAAGGTAATATAGAATTTTACAACAAAATTAACATTTATTAACGAAATAAATTTATTTAGAGCTCTTTTCTAATTATAAATAATAACAAGGCTTAGGAAAAAATTAATGTCATCATTCTTATTAACTAAACCATAATATTAGATAGTTGATAGTTTTATAAGCGAAAATTGTTAAGAAATAATGTAAAAATTAACAACAAACAAGCAATAAACATTCATAAAAAATCTATTATATATTACTAATTTTATACTTAAAATAAATCACATATTATATTCTCATCTATTATATTTATTATCTATTCTATTATATAAAAATCAAGTTTTTGTGTACTTAATGATGGAGCTGACGTGACATGCTTTTGACAGTGGATTTAGCAATTTATTTTTATTAACACATTAATAAATTTTTAGATAGATATTAACTATTCCTAATTGTTTGATTTATATTTAACTTATATTTTTTATAATTTATATCAATTTGGATTTTTAGTAGTTTTTTATTTTATTTCTTTTATGTTTTGTTAGGTATTAATTATTTATTTTTTAATTTATTAAACCAAATTCCACAACATACTGAATTATATGTTATTAATTAATATAATTTTGATTTACATTTATATTGATCATTAAAATAATAAATCTATTTGAATAAATATAGACAGATGCGAGATATTTTTTTACTAATAATTAAATCAAATCACAATCATATATTATTGAGCTTAAATTCAAATAATTCATAATATAAGGGCTTAAAACTAAAATAAGATATATTTTTTTACTTATTCCAAAGTGTTGAATGGCAATTAAATACAAATTATTTTTTTTTAGAAAACTAAATCATTGGTCTTCTAGTATACTTCTATATATAGATGGTAACCACACACAAATTTAAAAATCATCATTTTTGTCGTTTTTACTATTTCAACTCTTCTTTTCTTTTTCTTTTTTTCTTTAGGTATAATTTTTTTTATGTATAAATGTACTCAAAATGGAAGGCTATGGATGAGTGTTTCATTAATTATTTGGTTAATGAATACTATAGCCCAAAAATGTCCCAATTTAATAATTCTACCGCTATCCGATGGAAGTTGAACCTGTAGTAATGAGGGTGAGCATGATAATTTTTATTAGTATTGGATAAAAGAATATTTGTATTAATGAATATACCTATTGTATATTAATTTTTTTTGTCAGTACTATTTAATCTTTTTACCTAACAAATAATATTCTATGTTGAATATATTATTTTCATCAGAAGCCACACATAATTGATTGATAATTCTATATATAAAAATACTTTTTGTGGTAACTAAACAGCGTATTGTTATTCGTTAAAGTTAATTCTCCTATGATTATACCAATGTTATAGTAATTATTAGATAAAACTGATTAGATTACATTTATTTTCGATGAGTGTTGGGCCAGCTTTTAGGCCTAATCATGGTTAGAATTAAGGAAGGTTAGAAAAATGCTAACAATATGAATATTTTTTATTTTTAATACCCAATAATAAATATATAAATTAAACAAGCCTAGGTTCTTAACTAATCCATATAGGGGTTAAATTTGCTAAAGTCTCAACTCTATTACAACTACCTCTAGCCTCAATTTTTTTCAATTACTCATTCATCTTAACCGCAATCTTAAGATTTCTTAGTTCAGTAGGATCAATCACAAACACAATCCAAATACAAGGCAATCAAAATAAACACAATTAAGAAAGTAGTACAACTAGCAGTTAAACAGAATTATTACTTATAATAGGCAAACCAAAAATAATTATGCATACTCAAACTAATAGCAAACAATGCCATGATTGCAGGCGTCTGTCCTACTGACTGTGAGCTTATGTATTGGTTAAGTGCCAGACTCGACACATGCATTCCAGTAACTAATCTCGACATTGTCTCTTTTGCTGTGCATCTCCAAGGAGGAATAAATTCGAAGAAGAGTGCTCTACCACCTTCTCTTGGAGGTACTCAGGGGGGGTAATGTTCAAGAAAAAGTACCCTACCACCTTCTTATGGAGGTCGTGCCATATAAAACGAAGGATTAGTGCCTTTCCAACTTGTAAATAGAAGAAAATGTGGGCGAGATCTCCATCCCCACATCACACCGCAACTACGAGCAAACAGGATAAAGCCACCATTCTTACTTGGTGCAGGTGCCATAATAATACGCAACAGAACGAACACGCCACATATTCCTACTTCAGTTTTCATATCGCATTCCAAATCATATTACCAATTCCAATTAATTTCATAAGTTATAATATGTAGTAACCCCATTCGTTTAATCAAAAATAGTCAATCTCATCATTCGTAAGCGGGACCTAAACTACTTGTCCTCACCATGAGCGGGAAACGAACTACCATTCCTATAATATTTTCATCCGGTTAACTAAGTTTTTATCCGGAAATTCAAATTTATTATATTCTTCCCAGTATATTCAAAGCTTAAAATTGGTTAATTCAACTCCATACGGAGTGTTATAGGGGGTCACAAACTTATCGGAAGGGCTAAATAGTTCAAAAATCAACATTTCAGCAAAAACAGTGGAGAGTGGTGCGTAGCATGTCTCGTTGCATTACGGCGCAGAACCTTAGTTCGGTTCCTCGCAAGAAGTTGGCATCGTGGCGTTATGCATGTCTTGTGCGTACGCACAAGAGTCCCAATTATGTGTACTGATACGGGATTTTACAATCTCGGCATAACTACTGTAGGTGCACTGGGTCTATCAAGTATACACTCACGGTGAACGAGTGTTGATTCACGCTGATTAAAGAATTAAGCAAGTAATTAATTGATTGAGAGTTATTCTAGTCCACAATTCTTAATTTGATGTTGAAATCTATTAATAGAGATTGTAATTTAAATGACTTGAGGAATAAGCCAATTGAAAGCATAAATTTGATAATAAGTAATAACGTAAATTAATTGTCTTGAATTTAAAGTGCAAGAACGTAAATAATAAAAATGTAAATTGCAAGAAGAGTAAAGTGTTGAGAATATAAATTGCAAGTAATTAAAATAGAGAAGAATAAGAAGGAGTAAAAGACAAGAATTAAAGGAAACAACTGAATAAAGAAAATGTAACCAAACTTATAATTTACGATGAATTAAAAACAAGAAAGTAAACGACGTGAATCTTAAACTGTAAGAATTAAAAGTGATTGGGGAGTTAAGATGAAGAAACTATTGAAGATTAGAAATATGAGTATCTCTGGATCAATGTGTGTTATTTCACCTTCTTTCATGTAATTTTAATCTCAAGCAAATTTTAAGTAATTAAACCTCAATCTCTTGGTGATTTGATTTCTCTTAACTCAATCAATTACTAATTCTTTGATCAATTTCTCAAGAAAAGAGGTGAAGTACTTCTCTAATTTTTACCACACAATTCTTATGATCCAAATATAGGTGATTATATGTCACATATCAATCCCACACCCAAAATCACAAGAATCATGAAAAAGAGATTTCGAACTCAATTATATGATTCTTTCTTCTCGAAGAATCACAAAATTCAAGCGAGAACTGAATTATTTCTCAATATATTTAGTTCCTTAAATTGAAGAATAAAGTTCTTTTTTAGAACAAGAATTACAAGATTTTAGAGAAAAAAACACAATAATCAATTCATTAAAAACCATAGAGCTCCTTTCCTCAACAAAGAGAATTAGCCACTCATAACTTACAAAATATGAAAGAAATCAAATAGAAGAAGAGTAGAAAAGAAGCCCTTCGATGAGTCCGGGATGGGTCCTTTTATAGCCTATTCTAAATGAAAATGCCTAATGAAATTCAAATTCAAATTACAGAAAAAACAAATTTAAAAACTAACTAACACTAAAGATCTTCCTTGCTTCAATTAATTCATGAGCCCTGTTGATTTTTTTAGCTTATAAGTTCAGTTATAATATATAAAAAAAGAAATCGTAGAAATTCTCAAAAGGACAAGAAGAACACTTGTGGCAAAAGAGTCTTTACATTAAGGAAAAAAAAAGTACCGTTATTTTTTATTGACTAATTGCTTCTTATCGCAACATCATATGTACTAAAATTTTTACACAACGTAAATTATTTACTTCAGATGGATAACACAAATAAGGTGCCATTTTCCCTATTTTTAATAGAGGAGTGCTACACATACAAATTATTTGGTTTATAAGTCATATAAGGGAGAAACTTAACAAAAAGCACGTTGACCCATATACGATTTTCATAGCGTGCTTTACGTTCCTCCTTCTCCTCCTCCTCTTCCTTCTTCTTCTTCTCCTTCTTCTTCTCATACTCTTTCTTCTTCTTCCTCCATGAAAACGAGTTTCTTGTCAAATTTGTTTGATCTCCTTAGTGTGTTCTCTCTTTGCCTTTTCATTTGTTGTTTTATCTGCGTTTATCATTGGTATTCTTGCTTCGTTTTTTTTTTCAATTTTCATGGTTTCTGAAATCAAGCTTTGAAACCATTTTGAAGATAATGGAACTTCAGAAATACACCCAAACGATTACAGAAATACACCCAACCGATTACAAGAATACACCCAAATGGTTACAGAAATACACCCAAACGGTTACAAGAATTCACCACAAAGGATTACAGAAATACACCCAAAGGATTACAAAAATACACCCAAAGGATTTAAAAAATACACCTAAAATTCGTTGAAGTACACCTTATACATAATTCAAAACTCTTTCTCTTTCTCCTCCTCATCTTCTGCTTCTTCTTCTTCTTCATTTTCTTATTTCATATTCTCATAATTCTTTTTAGGAGGAAAAAATCAAACAAAGAAGAAAAAAATATAATGTTGCAAAATCAAAAGAAGAACGAGGAGAAACATGACGATGAAGATGAAACACTTCAAGAAGAAGAAGAAGAAGAAATAAATCACTTGTATGACTTGTATGGGAAAACACTTGTATGTAGAGAATTCCTCTTCTTAATAACCTAATTGTTTCTTACATATGATTATACTTTAATACTAAATGTTTGGCGTCAAATATAAAATTAACCTACCTTTAAAATTAGAATACACAACCCTAAATCGTTTTCAAAATACATTAATATGTTTCTAAGCTTGACCTCCAAAAAAAATAAATTAAAAGAGATAAATTGATATCACATAATTATAATTGACACCTAAACATATTCAACAACATATTTAACAACCCAAATTAAAATCCCATACTTGGTCTCTTACCTATCTCCTGATGCGGTGCGGTACAACCACCGGAACAACCATTTTTCTGTTCAGATTCAAAGCAACCACAAACATACACTCAGTCACCGCGAACAGCACTTACTCTAGGAAAGTTAACAATGTCCTAATGTTCCACAACCAGCACCCAATACGCGTCTGAGTTGTTTGACTGTGGTAAACTTTGAAACGGGGCTGGAATACCTAATACTCTAAGATTGAGTTATGCTCTCTACTTAACAATGTAAGCTATGATTTTTACTTCTATTTTATTTGGCATTTACTTTTGTTTTTTGGTTTCATTGCTCGTGATTTTCAGTGGGTTACTATTTAACCAAAAATGATTTTTTTGGAGCTACCAACTTAAAAAGCAACTTTCGCTATATTAAAAAAAATAAAAAATGAAATAGTAAAAAGCGTGATAAACATACTCAGATTTGTCCAAATAACCCTTTTTCCTAAGCAAGATTAGTTATCTCAATTTTTTCTATCTTTTAATAACACAATTACACTAATAGAAGCCTGCTGTCTGCTCCTGTTGGTGTGCAAAATTAGATCTCGCACAATTTCACCAGCAAGTGCATCGGGTCGTCCAAGTAATATCTCATGTGAGTGAGGGTCGATCTCACAAGGATTGTTGGATTGAGCAAGCAATAGTTATCTTGCTGGAATTAGTCAGCGAACAGTAAAGAGAGCTGTTTATAGGCGCATGAAACAAGAAAGTAAAGAAAAGCAATTAAGGATTGGTAAAGATAATATATAGAAACAGTTAAGGCCGGAGATACTTATCCTTCTGGATTAATACTTCTTACTGTCTAAATTAACAATGGATAATTCATTCTATGGCAAACTGTAAGTGATTAAACTCCAATTCCTTGGCAATTTAATCTCCTCTGGTTCTCATCAAAAGCCAGGGTCAGTGGTCATTCAACTCGAACGAGGATGAAGCTCAATGCAATTCACTCTCCCTTGATCTTACTAAAGTGCCACAGACAAGGTCAGATCTTTCGGATCGGAGAATGAAGCGTAATATTCTAGTTTAGAACAAGATTTTATGTCACATATCTAATTAGCCCAGGCAATTTGCTGTTTAGGAGATGTATTCTTAAGCTGTAGTTCAATACTATCCTGTCAAGAACTCGCAAGAACTCATGTAGAAAAAGGGGTCATACTTCCATTCCACCTCAGATTCATTTAGATGAAGAATGATAATATATCATAGAATGGAATCAAACATATATTAGAATAGAAAAGTAATAATATTAATCCATAGAAATAAATAGAGCTCATAACCTTAACTAGGAGGTTTAGTGACTCATGCTTTACAGAGAAAACAAAATAATAAGAAGATTTGTCTAGATCTGTCTCCCTTTTGGGAGGCGTTATCCTTAGGAGGAAGGAGGTCTCTTATTTATAGTAAAAACCTCTAAGACTAAACCTAAAAGATATTATTTTTAATTAAAAAATAAAAAGAAAAAATAACATAAGCTAAGGAGTGTTAAAATCCACTTTGGGCTTACTAGGAGTGATTCGGGCTGAAGACTGGTATTCAACTTGGTTCTGGGCGTTGAACTTCGCTGGTTCTGCTCCCTGGCTAGCGTTGAACGCCTGTTTTGGGCGTTCAACTTGGGAGGTCAGTCCTTCTTGGGCGTTAAACACCCAAGCTTGGTGTTTAACGCCAGTTTTGGCAGTCATTTTGGAAGAAAAGTATAAACTATTATATATTTCTGCAAAGCTCTGGAAGTCAGCTTTCTAACGCCGTTGAGACCGTATCAATTGGACCTCTATAGCTCAAGATATGCTCGTTGAAATGTACGAAGGTCAAGGATTGACAGCATCTGTATTCTTTCTTTCGTCTCTAAACAAGATTCTGCCAAACTTGTCCAAAATTCACCTAAAATCATAAAAATAACACAAAAAATCAAAGTAGCCTCCAAAAGATGAATTTTGCACTAAAACATACTAAAAATGAATAAAATATAACTAAAAACACTAAAAAAATGCTATGAAAAAGGGTATAAGATGCTCACGCATCACCTGTGCCATAGCAGATGGATTTTTTTTCGTATATAAATTATTAAAAATAATTATTTTCTGAAATCCAGTTTTGATCTTTATTTACAGGAATGTCTGTTTTTTTGTAATTAGGACAAGTTCGCCGTACCCCTGGCAAACTCTATGTAAAGTTTCCATAAAATGACCGTAACACAACGAAGTTGAGCACCGAAATTTTTCTTGACAATCATTTTGGTTATTGAATATCTCTTTTTGTTTACAATGGCGAGAAATTCACTGTTATCCATTCATTACGATGCAGAAATGGTGTATGATGAAGAAGGTTCTATCATTTTTAGATCGAACCAACCAATATTTACACATCTGACAGCAGAAATCAATTGTTTAGAGCTGTTAAAGAATCTGGTATTACTATCTGTGGGGATGCAACAGACAAAGAAGGTGAAGAAAATCTATTACAGATATCCAACTGAAGTAGATGGTACCTTAATTTATAAAAGGTATGTCACAACTATGTTGCTTATGCTGTTGGTATATTTGTGTGAAAACACTTGTGATGAAAATGTTATGTTATTTTGAATCAGGTATCGTCAGCACGATGACGAAACATACGTCTTATACGGTCTTGGCACAACCGTTGGGCAAATGTTCATCTATTGGAGTTAGCTGTTCCTCATCAATTTGGGTGGCCGAGGATCGTCTGCGGATACTATCAACGAAAGTCTGTTGAGTGGGCTTGTAAGATAAAATATCAGGCAGACAATGGTGGATCTGAATATGGCTCCTGAAGGTAGTCAAGAAGGGTCTAATATTGAAGTGGACAATGCTGAGTTAGGTGGCGGCGTTGAAAGTCACAATGGTTCCACTGTGAGGGATCCGATGATGGATCAGTATGAAGCTAACCCCGATGATGGAGACAATGCCGAAGAAGAACCAGCCAAAATTCCTGATGATGGTGACGATGAAGAAGAGATGAATTTTTACGGTAACACACAAATTACCCTGACACAGCCCGCTATTTCGCAATCGTATGATTGCCCGGACCACTTCTCTAGGTTGAATCTCGAGGTAATGACGTCCGATTGGTCCTTTACCCAGGGAGGCCCTGAAGATGATCCAAGGAATGGGTTCGAGGTTGGACAACATTTTCATAACAAGGAAGAAGTCATGTTGGCTGTTAAGACGTACAACATCAGGAAGGCTGTGGAGTACAAAATAGTAAACAGTGACCAGTGGAGGTATAATGCACAGTGTGTCCAGTTCGGACCGGTTGTAATTGGAGCATACACATATCATATCGCCGTAAGGTAGAAAAGTGGGAGGTGAGGAGATACACAGGTCCTCACAGATGCATACAAACTTCGATGGGGCAAGACCATCGTCGGTTGGATTCAAAGGTGATTGCACAACACATTTTTACAATAGTAAAAGCAGATCCAACAATAAGTATCTGGGTTCTGCAAGGAAGTGTAGAGAAACACTCAGTTACAAGGCGTCTTACAGGAAGATTTGGCTCACAAAGCAGAGAGTGATTGGTAGCATATAGGGGGATTGGGAGGAGTCCTATAACGAGCTTCCTCGTTGGTTGTTCGCCATGCAAATGTACTTTCCTGGTAAGGATTTATTCATTGTTGTTATATGTTAATAAGACAAGAACGGTATACAATATGCTTATTGATGATACGTTTGTCGGTACTTGGGTGCAACTTGTGTCTCAGCCTTGGCCTGGTGCTGCCAATGCCGCGTCGGGTGTTTTGGACGTTTCCACCATGCATCGAGGCTTTCAAGCATTGCATGCCACTAATTTTCATTGATGGAACACACTTATATGGTAAATATGGTGGCACGCTGCTTGTGGCCATAGCTCAGGATGGCAACGCAAACATTTTGCCTATTGCGTTTGCCGTGGTCAAGGGTGAGACAAAGGAGGCATGGTCGTTCTTTCTCTCCTATCTGCGTTATCATGTGACTCCCAACCCGGTGTCTTAGTGATTTCAGACAGGCACAAATCAATTGATGCTCACTGAATGCCGATGATAGTTTATGGAAGCCACCCCATGCGTTCCGGGAATTTTGTACGAGACACATTGCTTCAATTTCATGACTCACATCAAGAACAAGGACTTGAAGAAGGTTCTGATTAATGCAGTGTATTCGAAGTCGCAACGGGAGTTCATTCATTATTTGGGGCATCTGAGGGGTGAGAATGAGGCGATCACAAAGTGGCTAGAGGAGATGCCACGATCGCAGTGGACTAGCCAGGTATCTGCGTGCATACGGAAGGCAAGTCGGACTAGGTATTTCTTCCAGCGCGACATGTCATTCAGATTCGTCAAATCTCCCATGCAGCATGCCCCCCTATGCAAGCAAGTGATGGAAGGTAGGCTTTGTGCATCTAGTGTATCGCATGAGTCCTCTTCAACGTATATAGGTTAGAGTTTCGTCCGATTGGACATGAGGATGATTGGCCATCCTATGAAGGGCGCATTCAGCCCAATCCTATGATGATGAGAGTGAAGAAAGGTCGACCAGTCAACTCAAGAATCCGGAATAACATGGATGATGTCGAGCATACCAGGGAAGAGGTGCAGCTTGTGTCGTCAACCTGGTGACACGCGGAAGACGTGTCCCACTGTTGACGGTGCAGGTGCATCGTCTAGCCGACGTTAGTAAGTGGGGTGGGTTTGTATAACTGTTACGATTGTAATTTGACTTTCGTGTAACTTTCATTGCTATAAATGTTAATGAAATTAAACATATTTGGTTGTTAAATTCTAATGCAGTGATACCAAAAACATGGATAAATATATATCATATATGTTCAAGAAACACCTAAACCTGGATAACTATTTATAATATATATGTTCAACAAAATTCTATAGATACATTATCGATAAAGAACCATACAAATATCTACTAGCCCCTCCGTCCCCTACCTCCACGCGGAGGACGCCGTCTGTGAGGCCTCTGGTCCAGACACCCACCTATGCCACAGGTAGGTGGTCGAATATCACGCTGAGCTCGACCAAGCTGAGGATCAGGGTCCGGTTGATGAGTGATAAGATGCTCTCTCAGTGCGGCGTAGTCTGCAGTGGAGGACGACCCACTAGAGGGATTATCAACATGTTGTGGCTAGTAGGCTGACTGAAGAGGAAATGTGTGCATCTGCGAGAATGGTTATGCCTGCTGTGGATGTGTCTCGATATCCGCCAACCCGCCATCACCACCCTACATTAACCCCTTCATCCAGTCAGGGACCAGCATCGTCACATCAAGCAAGTCCTGCGTGTCCAATATGGGCTGGTAGTCCGTATGCTGTCCGAGATCACTAGGGTTGAATGGCAAATGGAACAGGGTACCGATATCCCCATGCACTGCCCGCTGCTCCTGCTGGCTAGTCCTAACCTATAGTCCCTCAGCCTGGTGGCTAGAACCGCACAAAGTGATGTGACCCAAGGGGTCGGAGGGACAGGTATCCCTCCGGGGCAAGCGTCCCGACAGACCGTCCCAACAATCTGGCCACCAGCCCTTCATTCCCACCAACTACCTCTGGCACCACCACTTGGGCGTTGATCTGGGTCCCCTGTCCCTGGAAGCTCGTCTCCACTGCTCCCTCCTCATCCGCCTCCACCAACGTCTACCTCTTGCCTTCCTTGCTCTCCCTCGTCCCTCCTACCTCATCTCCCCTCTCTCCAGCAGGAAGTCGCAGCTCTGGGGAGGCTGACGCATTCCTTCAAGGCTTGATGTAATTCTTAGAGCAAGATGCGATGGTGGCAGAGGGCAGGTCCCCTCCATACCGGCACTACTTCTCCGCCGCACCTAAGCGTGTTTGGTCACCCTCTGAGCTATTATCGTGGACAACTCCCGTTGAATGTTACCCACTCTTGAATCGATCTTGATGCCGACTTACCAAGTCATATGACCGGTAGTGAAGGACGTCACAGAGTCAGTAATAATGATTATTGGATATGCCAGACGATGGTTGGGCCCGACGATCCCATCATCATGCCATCCCTCCCCCAGCCAAGTCGGGAACCACTCACTACGTGCCGAATTGACCATCCATACCATGTAGGCTATCGATGTCTAATGGCCTGGTCGGAATTGTGCTGCAGGCCATCCCGACCTTGCATCACCGGCTTTGGTCGCACATGATGCCCACTCAAATTAATGGCCATAAGCAGAGCAGCGGGCAGACAACAAGCCCACCGTGTGGTCAGCCTCAGCAATCACATGTGGAACTAGACCCTCCAACTGCGGGTCTGCATACCAGTGTCCACTCAAACCTGTTTTCAAGACACAAGTCTAGTGTGTATTATGATATTTTCATATGCAAAAAAACATAACATAAATTGAACTGGGTATGCATAAAATTTATGACTTACGGTGAACATGCCCAAAGCCGTTCAGGGACACGCCTGTAATGCCTAAGGCGCCCCTCACCTCTGGCGTTGTCCCGGTCTGTACTGAACCCACCTACAAATTCTGCGATAGAGGTAACATCACAACTCAGTTATAATTATATTAAACACTCTAATTTATTAAATAAACAAAGCTTGCGAAAATAAAAAATATACCCTCAACAAGCGAAAACCGACGGATATCAAATCCATACGGACGTAGCAGGGAATACAGTGTGGCCCATGACAATAGCAGACTAATGACCACCCATGCCCACCAGCTCGGCGCCACACATCGCGGCATCCAAGCCAATACAGCCATCCCACACAACCCACATGCATCGATCCTCCAGCAGAGACCACCTGATATCACCCGAAAGTCAGATGCATCTGGGAATAGATACCCCTATCAGCTGCATAATGTAGTCTCTCGTGTACCTCAATAGGCTTCCTCAGTGGCGTCCTGCTCCAGCTCTCCGCAGACAGTGTTCAGGAACCAAGTCAGCTTGACAGTCCACTTTGTTTGTGACTGTCGGTCCTCTGCACCAGGCACAACACCCAGTAACTGCTGACAAAAGTCGTCAATGGTCCGTCCCTGGTGGTGCTATTCCCAACTCCTATGCACCCGCTCATAGGATCACCATCGATCCTGAGTCCCAGCTGATATGCCACATCCTGTTGCATGATGGTCATCTCCCGCATGCTAAATGAAAGGTGTGGACTCAGGCCTCCACCTCTATAACAATGCCGAGACGAGTGCCATCATGCTCAAACTCAACCATGTAGGCCACATACTCAAACCCGGATCATCTGAGATATGGCCTAATCGCCTCCGGTGGCCTCGTCATCAAATTTTGCCTAGTGCGCAAGATCCGATGCGCCTACCAAAAGGAAAGATAATATTAAAAACAAAACAAAAAAATAGCGTCAACTCTAAATAGCACAAATTCACTGTTTGATAATTAAAGACAGATAAACGACAAGGATATCATCATACCACTTGATCAAGTCTGCCAGCAATGTGCTCAGCCTAATCTAATTTGTACAGGTCCCCTCATATCCCAATAACTGCTGCTCCATCTAACCACAACGAATTTAAACAAAATAACATGTACTTATCAGCATTTGTTTCACAATAACGGGATTTGTAAGTAAACGTATTTGATAAATACTACTTATCTACCTCACTTTCAGTAAAACCCTAGGCAACCCTACCCTATTACTTACTTAATCCCACATTCTACCTTAATTTATTCAGATTTGACTAACAATGTAAACCAATTTTCTTACTAAACTAACTACGAAATACACTAGCAGCTTATACTAATTCACATGTTAAAAACAATCAACAACCACCGAATAACATGAAATAAGTAAGCAGTCACTCTAACCATAACTAGCATGCAACTACTAACTAAGAAATAATAGGTAACTCTAACTAATCTGAGAAAAATAACTCAAACTAACATTTTAATTACTAACCTCAAACTGCTAATGCTGTGAATAACGAATCTCTCGAATGCCGGAATACAGAAAGTTCCAAGAGAATAAAAATTGGGAGAAAATTTGGAAAGAAAAGGACAGAAGACAATGATCCCACTTCGAATTTATAATACGCCGAACTTTACGTGGAGTTCGCCGGGGGTACGGTGAACTCCATAAAAAATATGGAGTTCGCTGAGGGTACGGCAAACTTACTCTAATTACCAAAAAAAAAAAAATAGACATTCCTGTAAATAAAGATCAAAATTGGGTTTTCGGAAAATAATTATTTGGTTTAATTACTCTGCAGGTCCCTATAGTTTCAACGAATTTTCAATTAGGTCCCTATACTTTTTTTCTTTTCAATTGGGTCCCTGTACCTTAATTTTTTTCAATTAAGTCCCTGTTAACGTTAACGTTAAAAAAAAAACATTAGTCAGTTGTGAAATGACTTATTTACCCCTTTCTTCTCCCTATAAACAGATCTGTGTCTGAGTTATCTGAGGTTTCTCTTCTTCTCCGTTTTTCATTTTCAATTTTCATCTTCCCCAAATTTATGGCTCAAAGTCAAGGAACCTCATTCATTCTCTCTTCGAGAAGCTGTGTTTCTAGGAGCTCCAACCCGAAGGAAAGAAGACACGTGTGTTTATGTGGAGAGGCAGTAATCATCCGCCGTTCCTCAGCCATTTCTGACCATGGTAGGAGGTATGTTACTTGTGGAAAGATACCAAATGCAACTTTTTTTAGTGGATTGATGATTTTGAGTGGATTGAGGTTGATGACGGTGTAAAGAATGGGTGGCCAAAGAAAAGGAAAGGCGGGTTTACTGTTTTTGTGGTGACACTCTGAGTCTTCAAATTTCAGGAACAACAAAAAAACCTAATAGAAGATTTATTTCTTGCCCTAACAGAAGATGCAAATTTTTTGAGTGGGTTGATAAAGTTGGTGCAGGAAGTAACGTGTCTGCTGCTGCTGTTGGAGTTGTTGGAACACAAAATTCTGCTAAGTTGGAGGGTGAATATGGAAATTGGATGCACAAGAAAGAAAGATAGAGAGACTAAAACGTGGGATGGAGAGATTAATTTTTGAAGCCAGAGAAATAGATGCTTGTGTGGGTAGATTATGTGATGAGTTCAATATTCTCCAAGAACAAGTTGGGAGATTGGATGACAATATAAAAATTCAATGTAAAATGCAATATATGCTATTTATGTTTTTGCTAGTCTTAATAATTGGAATGTGGTTTGCAAGATTTTAGAGTTATCTGTGCTATGAAATTCTATGTAAGAGGTTCTATGGCTTCAATCCAGTTAAAGCTAATTATGTTTAGTTTGAATGAATTTTGCATTTTGATGTATTTTGTGTGTGTATAACAATAAAATGATAGTTGGGAAGAAAGTTTATCAATGTGAATATTTAAAGTTTCATAATTGACAACAACTTGCAGAAAAAAGTGGCCAGATAATATGCCACATATATTTTCATTAAATAAGTGTTCCTGTACCCCTTACTTACACAAAATATCACAGCATAAGTGGTCATATAATATGCCACATACCTAGTCCAAAATAAAGGTCCAAGAAGTGCAACAATTAAAAGTGGTCCAACCTAATTCCAAAATATCAAAATAGTGGTCCTATCCACATAATAAACAGTGGCCACAGAGACACAATTGAAAACAAAATATACTATATAATAGCAACCCAACAACCCTAACTATAAATTTAATCATACTTCAGTCTTCACTTAGGTATATATGTAGAGTAGGTGCCCCTTTTTACTTTCTCACTCCTAACTTTAGCCGCCCACTTCTCCTCACACCAAACACCTTTGTCTTGGGTAAAGGTTGAGAAGATGCTCTAGGTAGTTGCTGAGAATTTGCACTTGCCACAGCTAGGGAGGCTGGGAGGCTGGCCCTTCAAGAGGTAAGGCTTGTTGTTAGGTGGCTATGGTTGGAGCCACTGCACCGGTGGCTATGGTTGGAGCCTGAGAAACTGAAGTTGCAAGTATGGGAGGTGGTTGAGTAGAGGCAGCAACAGCAGGTGTGGTGGGTAACTGTTGTGAAGCTGCAGGTGTGGTGGGGAGTGGTTGTGAAGATGCAGCTCTACCCCTTCCCCTGCCCCTTCCTCTGCCCCTACCTACCCCTGTTTGCCTTATTCTCTCAGATCTATGGATATTCACACCGGATCTATTGTCGGCAGCAGGATCAGAGTCAACAGCAGCCGCAGCAGTAGCCACAGTGTCAGCACCAGCCATATCTTCTCTGTTGGCGGCAGTAGCAACATCAGGCTCTGAAATTAGGTAAAACACAACCAGTTGCAACATGAATATTCAACTCTTTTTCAATCAATTTATAATCCATTTATAATTTATTTATAACACAGCATAATCAATTTATAATCCTGTTATAATCTATTTATAAGGAAGCATAATTTGTTTGCAATCTACAATGATAAAACAATAATTTGTAATACAGCA